>NW_028318287.1:625000-820000 GCF_062004578.1 Staurois parvus
AGTTAGCATCAGATGAGGCTTGCTGACAGCATAATGGCGGGGAAAACTTCTGATGGCTCCATCAAATGGCAACTCTGCTATGACATCTCAGCCAGAACTTGGTGGATGGTAAGTTGGCAGACGAACTGCATTTTTTTTTTCTCTCTCTCTCTCTCTCCCTCTCTCTCTCTCTCTCTCCCTCTCTCTTTTTCTTTTTTTTTCCCTCCCTCTTTGACAAAATGTCCCAGACCTCACATTTATCAAATTAACATTTTGATTTTTTTTTTTTTCTCGCTCTTCAATGAGTCCGCCTCGCGTTTGCCCCTCTTGGTTTCCCTCCGTGCCACTTAATAACAAGGGGGCTATTGATGCCTGCCAGCGGATCCACCGTCCTGCTGCTACAAAAGAAAAAGAAAAAAAAAAGAATGAGCAATACTGAGATAGTCTTAAGGCCGATACATTTCAATTTTAAAAAAAAGAAAAAAAAAAAGAATGAACAATACTGAGATACTCTTAAGGCCGATCCATCTCAATTTAAAAAAAAAAAGAAAAAAAAAAAAGAATGAGCAATACTGAGATAGTCTTAAGGCCGATCCATCT
Organism: Staurois parvus; assembly: GCF_062004578.1. NCBI lineage: Eukaryota > Metazoa > Chordata > Amphibia > Anura > Ranidae > Staurois > Staurois parvus. The sequence goes on from NW_028318287.1 coordinate 625,580, forward strand.
CAATTTAAAAAAAAAAAAAAAAAAGAAAAAAAAGAAAAGTTTTGTCTTTGCACTAAAAAAAAAAAATAAAAAAATTTGCACGGGTTAAAGTTTTTTGAGAGGCGGATGTGGAGCAGCCTAGGTGTTGCTGGGAAAATCTTCTTGTGTTCTAGCTAATTAAGTCTCAGGAGCAGCCGGCTTTCATCCCGAGTTCTCTTGAACTATTTTCTCGTTCTGCCACCCCCCCCCTTTTTTTTTTTTTCCTAGTTTTGTTTACATTCGAGCAGGTTACGGCGCTATAATACTCCGGATCTACGTGTTAAAGATCTCTCGTAATCTGGCTGCCTCTCCGTCTCTCGGCGGGGTTTTCGGGCTTAATTGAAAAAAATTTTTTTTGGAGGGCCGAATTATCTCGCGCACCGTGGTCACCCCAGGCCGGGTCACCTTTGACTTCTCCAGTCCATAAGCCGTCGGGAGCGAAAATAGAGAGCGAGAACCGCGCTGACAATTGGCTATTGTTGGGACCAGATACGCATCTTGTTTTTTTGGGGGGGGGGGCGGGGGGGAGAGAGAGAGAGCCGTCAGATCGTTGATGTGACCTGCTAGTCATTAAGAGTGTTGTCCGTTAGGGATTAATTCATTAGCGCAGCAGTTTTCGGATCGGGTCGTAATTATTATTCTTCGGTGCAAGCGTGAATTCTTCGAGGGACAGAGAAAGTTTTTTTTTTTTTGCGAGAGGGACAATGGCCGCATTATTCATTCTTAACTAGACCGTGAACTGCACTGCCTTTCACTCAAGATATCAGTTCAAACAGGCTGCTGAGTCGAGATTCCAAAACAAGACTCGGTCACTCTCATTGTACCCCGTCCAGCGACGGCTGCCGCTTTCTTTCCTGTTTTTTTTTTGTTTTTGTTTTTGTTTTTTTTTAGTGTGTACCATTGACGCTGTCCTTCAAATATTTGGATCGCTAATGATGACGGGATAGGCGTGAATTTTTCTACGCTCAAGCGTGGCACTTCCTTTTCTTTGACACTTTTGCATCTTGTTCTTTCTGACTTTTGAAGTTTGCCTTTGGATGCTGTCTTGGCTTTTACTGCCTGCCTATTGAAGTTTGATATGTTATAGGTTGCTGGTTTCATGCTGGGTAACTAGAGACGTTTACCAAAATTTGTTGTTTTTTTGTTTTTGTTTTTTTTTTTTGATCCACCTGACGCATCTGATTCTAAAAAAAAAAAAAAAAGGAGAGAAAACAGATTCTTCTAATTTGTCATGCACTTTCTTCAGCTGTCATGTCCGTTTCATTCAATTCTGATTGCGTTTCAACGGCTTCCTGTATTGGAATGTTGAGTGGAAATGGTCATTCGAAGGGTATCACGTTATCTGTCAAATCTTTTTTTTTTTTTTGTTTTTGCTAAAGGAATTGCCACCTAAGTGATGCTTGTGATTTGACTGATTGTACAGATGTTTAATGACTTAAAGAGAATCTGTCACGGGCGAGTTTTGGATCACGCCTGTCGTAGAGCGGATGTTGACAGCGCGATAATTGCCTTACCTTTTTTTAAAGGTGTGCTGCTGTTGCTGAGTGATCTGCTGTGGAAAGTTGGCTGCTTGGGCACCTTTTTATTGATATCGCCAACAGAACTGCGTAGGAGCTCCGAGAAGCCGACTTTCTTTGCTTGGAATTATTCAACATGGCAGCACCCTGTTTTGGATTTTTACTGTAAACTGAATTAATTTGTAGAGAATTGCTGTATATCCAATGTGCCTTTGTAAGTGACAGATTCTTTACTATAGAGAATGATAGAAATTTTTGGTGATTTACCGTTAATAAAAACTGCTTATGATTTTGTGTATAATAAATGTTTCTGCAAAACTTTGTATCTATCTATCTATCTATCTATCTATCTATCTATCTATCTCTTTTCTATCTATCTATCTATCTATCTATCTATCTATCTATCTATCTATCTCTTTTCTATCTATCTATCTATCTATCTCTTTTCTATCTATCTATCTATCTATCTATCTATCTATCTATCTATCTATCTCTTTTCTATCTATCTATCTATCTATCTATCTATCTATTATCTATCTATCTATCTATCTATCTATCTATCTCTTTTCTATCTATCTATCTATCTATCTCTTTTCTATCTATCTATCTATCTATCTATCTATCTATCTATCTATCTATCTATCTATCTATCTATCGCTATCTATCTATCTATCTATCTATCTATTATCTATCTATCTATCTATCTACCTATCTATCTATCTATCTACCTATCTATCTATCTATCTACAGATCGATCATGAATACCTTCAGAAAATGTATGTAAATTGTATCTTTTGTTGACTTTTGTACTTACCGTTGTCCATTCTATGCATTTTCATTTACCGAAAGTTTCCATTGACTGTATACAATGTAAAAAGTTGGTACTTGTCGTATGCGTGTACTTACAGTTAAGCGGTACATGTTCATCAAGTCCTGCTATTGTCCAAGCAGGCGGTGTGACGTCGAGTATAATTTTAGATTCATTTGTCTCTTTTTTTTCTCTAATACTGTATGCATGAGATGATAGTTGTGTGATTTCCCATTGCAATAAAATGATGTCATTGTTTATAGTGAAGGAAAGGAGGTATCATAGTCCGATTCTCTTTTGTTGTAACATGAGTTGAGGATAACGAAGAGCTCAATGGATGGACTTGTTAAAAGTGTAGTTACGATGTTAAAATTTGATGTATGGCTTAGCGTACCTGTAGCTTGCAGTGTGTAGGCCAGAGGTGAGCGAGCTGTACTTTGTTACGAAGGCTATTTTTTTGGAGGGGGTCTAACTGATTGTTTTACGTCCCATGAATAGTATGTTTTGGGGTCACAGAATAATGGCAAGTCACACAAGTTTTACTCGGGGATTGCCAAGTGTATTGATGACGTGAAAGTTGTCTAAACTTTGAATAGGCACCTAGCTACCAGCTTTCCAGAGTTTCTCCGGAAATGTCCTTGGCTTTTCAAAAATAAAAAAGTCCTGTCTTTTTTACTTTTTTAAGTTTTGTTCTATCTTTTAATTTCTATTGAATGACATTTCTTGAGCACCATTTATAGAAGATAAAAAAGTAAAACACCAATTCACCAGCCATGATACATCGGTAAAAAAAAGGTTCTTGGGTCCTTTGAGACACCATCACTCGTCACAGCAAACTTTTTGTTGACAACTGCCGAACATTGATATCCCAAGCTAGTCGCAGTTAGTCATCTTCAATACGACTTGTTTCGTAATGTTGAAGATGTTTCGTAGGTTCTCCAAGCCACTTCTTAAGTCCAGTTGAAGGTTAATAACTACGATTAACTAAGCTGTTGGGATCCCAAGCTAGTAATAGTTGATCACATTTAATAGGACTTATTTCGTGATGTTGAAGATGTTTTGTAGGTTCTCCAAGTCACTTCTTAAGTCCAGTTGAAGGTTAATAACTACGATTAGCTAAGCTGTTGGGATCTCAAGCTAGTAATAGTTGATCACATTTAATAGGACTTATTTCATAATGTTGAAGATGTTCTGTAGGTTCTCCAAGCCACTTCTTAAGTCCAGTTGAAGGTTAATAACTACGATTAACTAAGCTGTTGGGATCCCAAGCTAGTAATAGTTGATCACATTTAATAGGACTTATTTCGTGATGTTGAAGATGTTTCGTAGGTTCTCCAAGTCACTTCTTAAGTCCAGTTGAAGGTTAATAACTACGATTAGCTAAGCTGTTGGGATCTCAAGCTAGTAATAGTTGATCACATTTAATAGGACTTATTTTGTAATGTTGAAGATGTTTCGTAGGTTCTCCAAGCCACTTCTTAAGTCTAGCTGAAGGTTAATAACTACGATTAGCTAAGCTGTTGGGATCCCAAGCTAGTAATAGTTGATCACATTTAATAGGACTTATTTCGTAATGTTGAAGATGTTCTGTAGGTTCTCCAAGCCACTTCTTAAGTCCAGTTGAAGGTTAATAACTACAGCTAGCTAAGCTGTTGGGATCCCAAGCTAGTAGTAGTTGGTCACATTCAATAGGACTTGTTTCGTAATGTTGAAGACGCTCTGTAGCTTCTCCAAGCCACTTCTTAAGTTCAGTTTAAGGTAACTAACTAGGACTAGCTATGCTGAAGGAATTCCAATCTAGTAGTAGTTGATCACATTCAATAGGACTTGTTTCGTAATGTTGAAGACGTTCCGTAGCTTCTCCAAGTCACTTCTTCAGTTCCAGTTGAAGGTGACTAAGTACAACTAGATATTCCATGACCTAAGCTTCACACATTGTTGAAAATATTTTGTAGCTTCTCCAAGCCGCTTCTTCAGTCCAGTTGAAAGTGCCTAACAACGACTAGCTATACCGTGACCTGGACTTCACTCACTGTAGTGCCAACTTTATAAAAGTTCAAGAAAGGTTTTTTGCCAAAGGAAAAGTAGTTCAAAAAGTGCCCAGAAAAGTCAAAAGGAGTTATCAGGAGCTCAGGAGTTAAACTATCTCAGTTGTCTTCATGGGACAGTGAATGGTCCAAGCCCAGTGAGTGACAAGGCTGTTTGGGAAACAGCGATAAGTGACACTTATTAGTAAAGAAAGAGTTTCATTTTCCATTTTGACAGTCTATCTCAGTCTTGTATATCTATCCTTCATATGCAAAAAAAAAAATCAGTTATGGAGATAATTAAAAACAGGATGGTAAACAGAACTATTTTTAGATGCCATCATTTAACCCTTTATGTTACTTGTCCCTATCCTGGGGCTCCTCATATGACTCGTACTTTTATTAACCAACGACAGCTTGTGATTAAAAAAAATTGGGTAAAATGACCTGTCATTGAGTTGCTTCTTGTATTGTAAAACATGGATAAAGATTAGACAGAAAAGTCTGTCATCATGTCCTTGTACAGAAATTGGTACGAAATATCCCTCCCCAAGTACCTATGACTTGCTTTACCAAGAAAATTGTATGTCTGCAAATTACAGATGATGCTGCCAGATAATAATGAGGTGGCGCTTCCGGAAACAGCTACGTAGGATCATGAATCGCAGGAATATTGTGTAATAAAAAGCAAAGGAGAAGGATGCAACAAATTTGTAGATTTTTTTGTGATGTTTTTTGGCCAAATGTAATCGGATACCGAAAATTTAACAAACTCTGTCATTTCAACACACTTCAACAAAAATGTTCGGTTGCTCAGAATTAAAGGGAAAAAAATGGTAAAGAATTAAAATGGTAAAGGGGTCAATCTGGTCCATTATCAATCCAGAATCCAGTACTCCCAAGACCAGGAACACAAACTTTTTGCCTCCTTTAGGGAGAGAAAGTCATTGGGAATTCCCAGTTTCAATGGCTGACATTGGCCTTGCTGTCCCCCACGATAACGCCATTTCCCTAATCGGGAAGAAGTATGCCACCTTACTGGCTATAGGCTTGAAGTGTATGTTCAGCCAAAACTTTTCCTTCACTTACGCTACGTTTAGAAGTGCAACTAAGCGGTCTGTGTTCAGATGTCTCACACACAAAGTTAAATTCTCATAGATGAAATTAGTTTATCTCAACCGAAGAATTAATAATCACTTACTAAACCTCGGCCTAGTCACTTAAACCTAACCTCCCAAACCTAACTTCTTAACTTAACCCTTTAAGTGGTATTTAAAGAGGAGCTTCTGTCAATTCTGCAAAAATTCAAAATTCATTTAATAAACAGACACTCACCTGTCCAATCCAGCACCATCCTCATCCAGGCTGGTTCTTCACCGGTCTTCAGGTCCACGGTGCTGGCATTTTAACTGTGGGCAGCCGGCTGCGACTGCTTGCGGCTTCACAGCTGGCTTCTCACTGCACTTTGTGAATGGTCCCACAACCTTCTGGGACCTGTGATGTGTCGCAGAAGGTTGCGGGAACTGAGGGAGTGAGGAGAACTTCTGGTAGCTCCACTGAAGTGGTCCGATCAGAAGTGGGAGCGGGTATCTGTCAAAACCAGATGCTCACCACCACCCAAAAAGAATTATTGCATGCGACGGGGGAGGTTGAAACTTCCCCTTTTGGGTAAAGTTCCGCTTTAGCGCAACTTTCTACCTATAATAGGTCTTACCTGTAGGTACCTGGAAACCATCTAAACCTAGTAGATAGAGACGTGGGCTCCGGCGGTTGACGTCACTCGCCCATGCGCAATACACTGTGCATTCACGGCAGGCTGCCTGTGCCGTAATTGCAGAAAGTGCTGTGCTGTGATTGTGACTTCTGTGCGCATGCATGGGAGTGACATCTCCATGGCCCGGTCATTCAAGGGGCTGGAGAGCCCGGACCCGGAAGGGAGAAAGGGAAAAGATGGAAGTGCCTGGAGCCTGACAGCTCAGGGTTGTAGAGGGGCTGGTGCTGGCGGTGCATACTAGCACATTATGGCATAAACCACCTGGAGGCCCGGTAAAAAGAAGCAGAGTTTATTACTGCTAAAGTGGACTAATTATGCCATACTGGGCATAGTACAGAAGGGACCTTAAGCATGCTGCTGAGCCTCTTCCATCTACCACATGGCCACCTGCGATTCCTTTGTAAGTTCTCATTTCTGTCCCTCAAGAGACAGAGCAGTGCATTGTGGGAGGAAGGTAAAAGTTCAATTCTACCCCCATACCCAGAAGTACTGAGTTTTTCTTGGGAGCCTTTTGGCAGATGAGGGTGAAGAAGGAGCACCGTGCAGGGGATTGCAGCCTGTTTAAACTTCTTAATAAACTGAACCTGTTTGCACAGTATTGGTAAAGTACAGCTAGACAATAAAGTGGTTGTAAACACTTACATATACCCAGTGAAGTGACTGGAATCAGGTGATAAACAAAAATGAAACAAATCCTCCTACATAAGTTGTACCTGTTTATCTGCAATCCTCTCTTCTCTACATCCATTCAAAGTGCAGAGTTTACACAGCATTCACCAATGACGAGACATTACTGTCAAGGGTGTCATCTCCGTAAACATTCTGTAGCCTTCTGTGGATGTAGGCCAGCCTGCACACCTCCTTCATCAAGAACTCAATGACGTCACGTTGCTTTTGCTTGAAATCCATTATTTACCTGCAATGAAAAAGAAGAAAAGTTACTATAGAGGAAGAGTTACTCTACCACCTTGTGTAAAATTGTTATTTTACTGATCATCTAATAAAACCTGGACTGTCTATCACAATCCACTACAGTGTTGATCAAATCATTTCACAGTGGGGGGGGGGGCAGATCGGTTCACAGTGGGGGGGGCAGATCGGTTCACGGGGGGGGGGGCAGATCTGTTCATATGGGGGAGCAGACAGTCCATAGTGGGGGCAGATTGGTTTACAGTGGGGGGAGATCGTTTCACAGTGGGGGGTAGACAGTCCATAGTGGGGGGCAGATCAGTTCACAGTGGGGGCAGATCAGTTCACAGTGGGGACAGATTGGTTCATAGTGGGGAGCAGATCGGTTCACAGTGGGAACAGATCAGTTCATATTGGGGGGCAGATCGGTTCACACTGGGAGGCAGATCGATTCAAAGTGGGAAGCAGATCAGTTCTCGGGAGGGGGCGGACAGATTGGTTCATAGTGGGGACCAGATCAGTTTACAGTGGGGGACAGATTGCTTCACAGTGGGGACAGATCAGTTCATAGTGGGGGGGAAGATCAGTTCACAGTGGGGACAGATCAGTTCATAGTGGGCGGAAGATCAGTTCACAGTGTGAGGGGGGGCAGATCGGTTCACAGTGGGGGACCAGATCTGTTCACAGTGGGGGGCAGACAGTCCATAGTGGGGGCAGATCAGTTCACAGTAGGAGCAGATTGGTTCACAGTGGGGGGGCAGAAAGTCCATAGTGGTAGGCAGATCAGTTCACAGTGGGGACAGATTGGTTCATAGTGGGGATAGATCAGTTCACAGTGGGGGACCAGATCTGTTCACAGTGGGGGGCAGACAGTCCATAGTGGGGGCAGATCAGTTCACAGTAAGAGCAGATTGGTTCACAGTGGGGGGGCAGACAGTCCATAGTGGGGATAGATCAGTTCACAGTGGGAGGCAGGTCAGTTCTCCAGAGGGGGCAGACAGATTGGTTCATAGTGAGGATCAGATCACTTCACAGTGGGGGGGGCAGATTGCTTCACAGTGGGGATCAGATAAGTTCAGAGTGGGGACAGATTGGTTCATAGTGGGGGGCATATTGGTTCATAGTGGGGACCAGGGGCGGACTGACCATTTGGAAACTTGGGCACTGCCCGAGGGCCCGGGGTCAGTAGGGGGCCCCATGAGATGCCCCTGGTACCTTTTTCACAGGCTTTTTTGAGTTTGGGTAAGGACACAGGGGCCCCATGATCCCCTATTGCCCAGGGGGCCCCATGAGTTGTCAGTCTGCCCCTGGTGGGGACAGATTGGTTCCTAGTGGGGGGCATATTGGTTCAGAGTGGGGGGCAGATCAGCTTCCAGTGGGGACAGATTGGTTCATTGTGGGGGGCAGATTGGTTCATTGTGGGGGGCAGATCAGCTTCCAGTGGGGACAGATTGGTTCATAGTGGGGACAGATTGGTTCATTGTGGGGGGCAGATCAGCTTCCAGTGAGGACAGATTGGTTCATAGTGGGGACAGATTGGTTCATAGTGGGGGGCAGATCAGCTTACAGTGGGGACAGATTGGTTCATAGTGGGGACAGATTGGTTCATAGTGAAGGGCAGATCAGCTTCCAGTGGGGACAGATTGGTTCATAGTGAAGGGCAGATCAGCTTCCAGTGGGGACAGATTGGTTCATAGTGGGGGGCAGATCAGCTTCCAGTGGGGACAGATTGGTTCATAGTGGGGGACAGATCAGCTTCCAGTGGGGACAGATTGGTTCATAGTGGGGGGCAGATTGGTTCATAGTGGGGGGCAGATGGGTTTACAGTGGGGGACAGATCTGTTTACGGTGGGAGGCAGAAGAGTTCTGGGGGGGAGGGCAGATTGGTTCATAGTGAGGATCAGATCAGTTCACAGTGGGAGGCAGATCAGTTATTGGGAAGGGGAGGGCAGATTGGTTCATAGTGGGGATCAGATCAGTTCACAGTGGGGAGCAGATCAGTTTGTGTGAATCTCACAGTGTGCAGTGAAATCAGAGAGAGGAGTCGGTACAACTGTGTAAGACTGAAGCGAAGGGCAGAGGTCAGATTTAATAGGATCTGCGTTACTTTACAGCCGGCAAGACCAATTCTAACACACTGAATGACTGCAGAAAACAATACAATGGCATTGTGTGAGGACAAACATATGAGCTGCAAATGAGATTTGAAAAGAAAAGAGAAATGATCACCAGACCAGTTATGCTGCTCTTTGATTTAAAATAGATCTTTCAGTAAATGAACAAGTCTGTATGAGTTCATTCCTGACATCTCACAATATACAGAAGAAAACTTTATAGAAAAGCTCCACTTTACATCACTAAAAAGCCATCCTTTATCTCGAATCCAGTGATTTTCCACAGCCCAGGAAGGGGCCATCATTCTGCTGCAGGCAGGGGGAAGCATTTCCTCAGTCACCTCTCCTTCAGTGATCAGACTGCAACACTGTAACTTTGTATCAAGTCACAAAGTGAGAGTCTGCAGAAGGGGGCTGATCTGTGTCAGACATTTGTGAACAAGAACTGCACAGTCACCAGGATGTACATGGATGTGTCATCTCTGAGCTGTGGCATCTCAGTCCAGGAAGTAGATGGTGAACCTGGATGACGTCTGAACAAAGATGGCTCTGTCTTTCTGGAGAGAAAAGCAGATGAAAGCATTGTCAGGGGAAATACTGGAAGGGTTACACTGACATATCACTTTATTTACAAATTCATTTTATTTTCAAAGAATATTGTATTATTTATGTTAGGCATAATGGCCCCAAAAAATATTTTCTTGGCTAGTTTATATAGGAAAAAGTTGTTTCATATTCACGTAGACTTATGCAAAAAAGGTTCAGGCTCCATTCACATCAAGCCGCTGCGGCAGAGTGTGCATTCCCACGCGTTGCATGTAGTGCAGCCCATTCATTTCATTGGGAAACATGGAAAAGAAGTCCCTGAAGTTTCCTAGAAACGCGTAGCACAGAACTGCGTACTGCTCCGGCGCCGTGCTGGTAACTGTTTATTTTATCTACACATAGAGTGACCTTAGTCCACGCTTTGGCACTTTTCGCCAATGCTCCAGGTTGTGGGGGGGGGGTTCCTCACTGTCCTCACGTACAATGTAAGATTATTGGTCCATCGTTGTGATGGCATCAGAGTGCAACTGCCGGGGCCCTAGAGAAGCGGCTTCGGGGAGACGGGTCATATGGAGTGGAGGAATCAACTACACCTTACTCCTCTACCTCTAGACTTAGTGAGACTTTAACCCTTGCAGTGCGGACAGGCCCCACTGCAAGGGTATTGTTTTTATACCCAGAGATGATTTTTCATAAACAGTAGATGAAATAAGCCCAACACTGACCTCTGTAGCTATAGGCACTGTGGAAAAATTCATCATCAACGTTCACACCGAAAGCACAGTTCTTGATGTACTCCACTTCTAGCAGGAACTTCAGTTCAGCCCCCTGCTCCCCCTGTTAGCAGTCGTTCAGTAACTTAGACACATCCCCTGCCCCTTCCCAGCTCCCCCTCCCCCTTTAGTACTGGCTCAGCAGCTCAGTTTTCCCCTGCAGTGACTCGCCAGCACAGAATACCAAGACTCTGCAGTTCAAACCCATCCACCCCCTCCAGCAAAGACTCAGCAGCTCAGTCCCCTTCCCTCACTCCCACCTCCCAGCAGTGACTCAGCAGCTCAGTCCCCTTGCCTTGCTCCCCCCTCCCAGCAGAGACTCAGCAGCTCAGTCCCCTTGCCTTGCTCCCCCCTCCCAGCAGAGACTCAGCAGCTCAGTCCCCTTGCCTTGCTCCCTCCTCCCAGCAGAGACTCAGCAGCTCAGTATTCCCCCTTCCAGCCATGACTCAGCAGCTCAGTATTTCCCCTCCCAGCAAAGACTCAGCAGCTCAGTCCCCTTCCCTCGCTCCCCCCTCCCAGCAGTGACTCAGCAGCTCAGTCTTCCCCCTCCCAGCAGTGACTCAGCAGCTCAGTCCCCCTCCCCCACTCCCCCCTCTCATCAGTGACTCAGCAGCTCAGTCTTCCCCCTCCCAGAAAAGACTCAGCAGCTCAGTCCCCTTCCCTCACCCCCCCTCCCAGCAGAGACTCAGCAGCAAAGTCCCTACCCTGCTCCCCCCTCCCATCAGTGACTCAGCAGCTCAGTCTTCCCCCTCCCAGCAAAGACTCAGCAGCTCAGTCCCTTTCCCCCACTCCCTCCTCCCAACGGTGACTCAGCAGCTCAGTCTTCCCCCTCCCAGTAAATACTCAGCAGCTCAATCTTCCCCCTCCCAGCAAAGACTCAGCAGCTCAGTCCCTTTCCCCCACTCCCTCCTCCCAACGGTGACTCAGCAGCTCAGTCTTCCTCCTCCCAGTAAAGACTCAGCAGCTCAGTCCCTTTCCCTCGCTCCCCCCTCCCAACAGTGACTCAACAGCTCAGTCTACTCCTCCCAGCTTTAACACCCACATATGTGTCACTGGACAGCTGATGTTTCTGTGCCGACAGCACGCTCACTGCGCACAGAGACTGAGCTGTCAGACAGCTCTCGATCCCCACTAATAATCAGTAGCTGGTGGAACTGGCTCCAGATCATGTGATCATTGTGACAGCCAATCATAGTGGTCACATAGTTACTAATCCTTCCCACCCCTTGGGCCTTCAGAACCTTTGAAAGGGACTTTGGGGCAGGTGTGAAGGGGTTGCAAGAGAAAATCAAGTGCTGAGGCCACACTTGAATGCTTTTTGAGGATGAATTGCTCCACAATGCCCGCAGCTACAGAGGTCAGTGAGGGCTTGTTTTAAAGCTAACTAAGGATATGTAAATGGTTGCATGTCTATAGCTTGGCGATAGTACGCTGTAGTTCTCTCATTGGTGAATGCAGACCATTAAGAAAGGTTACACCTGTTTCTCGGTTAACCCTTCTTTACCTGGCTTCTGACAGCCATAATCACTTCATTGGCATCAATACCAGCTTTTGCTTCCCGTAAGCCTAGTAAACATGTAATCTATAGCTGCGTACTAGTCCTTAGATGTGGCTGCTGCATTAGTTTTATTTTCTTTTAGACGTTTAGCTTTTATTTTAACTTCTATTTTTATTTGATCCTGCTAGTAAGACGCTTCCAGCCATGGAGTGCCAATGCTCAATCACTCTACTGTATCTATGGAGGGGTAGCATTGTCCTTCTAGGCATATGCACCAATCACACTTACCAAGAATATGGACCACTGTTAAAACTACCCTGGGTCTGCATATAGTCCAACCACTTTCTGGGTGAGTGATCCCAAATCACACAGGTCACCACCTCTTCACAGGTTGGTCCTACTCAGACCCAACCTTTAAATATGCTGAGACTTCCCATCACATCTACTTTATGGGTCGGTCTCACCCAAACTCAACTCTTAATATGGATATGGGACTGTCCACTATCAACCCCGGACCCGGCAATTACTGCCATTTTCTGTTACTGTGCATGTGCAGCAATTCGGTTGAGAATGATGCTGTGATCCAGGGACATGGTCTGGGACATAGCACCAGTGGGACAGAGGGCCAAGATGTAGGACTGTCCTGGAAAATCTGGGACAGCTGGCAATCAAGGCTCCTCTCCTCATCAGAGTGCTCCCATACATCAGGTGTCCCCATCAGAGTGCCCCTTTATAGTAGGTGTCCCCATCAGAGTACCCCCATATATCAGGTGTCTCCATCAGAGTACCCTCTTAATTCAGCTGTCCTCATCAGAGTGCTCCCATACATCTGGTGTCACCATACATGAGGTTCCCCTATCAGTGTGCCCTCATATCAGGTGTCCCCCTCAGTTTACCCCCTTATATCAGGTGTCCCCATCAGTTTACCCCCTTACATCAGGTGTCCCCATCAGGATGCCCCCTTACATCAGGTGTCCCCATCAGGGTGCCCCCTTTTATCAAGTGTCCCCTTCAGCGTATCCCCTTATGTCAAGTGTCATCATCAGAGTACCCCTTTAAATCAGGTGTCCTCATCAGAGTGCTCCCATACATCTGGTGTCACCATACATGAGGTTCCCCTATCAGTTTGCCCTCATATCAGGTGTCCCCATCAGGGTGCCCCCTTACATCAGGTGTCCCCATCAGGGTGCCCCCTTTTATCAGGTGTCCCCTTCAGCGTATCCCCTTATATCAAATGTCCCCATCAGAGTACCCCCTTAAATCAGGTGTCCCCATCAGAGTGCTCCTATACATCTGGTGTCACCATACATGAAGTTCCCCCATCAGTGTGCCCTTATATCAGGTGTGCCCATCAGGGTATCTCCTTACATCAGGTGTCCCCATCAGAGTGCTTCCATACATCTGGTGTCACCATACATGAGGTTCCCCCATCAGTGTGCCCTCATTTCAGTGTGCCCATCAGGGTATCTCCGTACATCAGGTGTTCCCATCAGGGTGCCCCCTTATATCAGGTGTCCCCTTCAGAGTACCCCCTAAATCAGGTGTCCCAATCAGAGTGCCCCATACATCTGGTGTCACCATACATGAGGTACCTTCATTATTGTGCTCCTATATCAGGTGTGTCCATCAGGATACCCCCCTTACATCAGGTGTCCCCATCACGGTGCCTCTTACATCAGGTGTGCCCATCAGGGTGCCGCCTTACATCAGGTGTGCCCATCAGGGTGCCCCCTTACATCAGGTGTCCCCATCAGGGTGCCCCTTACATCAGGTGTCCCCATCAGGGTGCTCCTTACATCTGGTGTCCCCATCAAGGTGCCCCCATATATCAGATTCCCCCATCAGAGTCTCATAGATCAGTAGAGTTCATTAGAGCCAGGTGGGGGCGGGAGCTTGGAGGAGAAGCATGCTTCAGGGGGCAGGACTACACAAGTGACATCATTTGTTGCTATGATGCCGGCAATCCTAACAACCAATGACTGCAGCTTAGTGAGGATCCAGCACAGCAGAGTGGCGGGCTGATGGTCCACACTGGGATGTCAGTAGGTCCAGATCCGGACCCGCGGTCCCCCACTTAATGAAGGCAGCTATAGAGAATCACAGAGACCCAGTGATGTGAATCTAGAATAAGGTATTTCATGAAAACGGAAAGCATTTCTATTACATTTTTATTCGTTTATTGATAAGGTGGGAAAGGAAGAACCAAATAAACGCAGAATAAATCCACCATTAGGGTTTCCATAGACTTTAAGGCCTCAATAACACGTTTCTGTTTGCGGAATGGCGCGTCAGAGCCGGGCGCCGTCTCGCCCTCTCCGGCGTATTGTTATCGCCGTAACTTTTTGTGTAACCGAATACCTTCCCAAAGGCACGATCATGTAAATCAATCGGGGGGGGGGGGGGCTGCCTGGTCTCAGGTCTGCTATTAAAAACTCTGATAACCGCAGCTGTGTTATTCTTCCAAGCCTTCCCTTATCTGGATCATATTAAAATCTTTTTTTTTTTTTTCCCCTCTTCCCCTCCGCCGCAGCCCAGCGCAGAACAATGATGAGAATCCGCGCTGTCAGTGGCCGGTGGCTGCCGATATTTATTTACGTAAACCCGGCAGAAGGAGGTGAACGCGGCTTTCATTTCGCATCCGTTTGATGTCTCCTGTTATTACATATATTAAGCGGCGGCTTTCTGAAGCCCCTGACGGCTTTTGTTTTCCGCTCCCGCTAAGCGGCATGGGCCGGGGTGGATGAAAGCGGGAGGTGAGGTTCACAAACATCCGGGCCGAGGTCGGTTTTGGAGTTCGGACCATCCTCAGGGGGAAAGAGCACCTGTCGTGAGAAAAGCAACTGCAGTGTTTGGAAATGCCGGTGGACCAGGGGCGGGCTGACCATTCGGAAACTCCGGGACAGCCAGAGGACCCAGGGTCAGTAAGGGGCCCCATAAGATGCCCCTGGTACCTTTCATAGGCTTGTTTGAGTGTGGGCAAGGACACAGGGGCCCCATGATCCCCTAGTGCCCGGGGGCTCCATGAGTTGTCAGTCTGCCCCTGCGGCGGCCTGACCTTTTTTTCTGGCTTCAGTACTTTTTTTGGTTTACTGACCTGGACAGCGAAGCGGCAGATCTGCACGCTCGTTCCGGGTCAGGAAAAAAAAAATAAAGCCACTGGATTAGAATGGCAGCCGGGCAACTTGCATTTTTTCAAATGGAGATCGGTTAGCGAATCAGGAAGTACTGGAGCTGCTGGGTTGACCTGACAGCCAGGACGCTAGCATTTTTAGTTAGGGATAAGTCGGTGACTCAGTAAATACTGTCGCTGCTGGATTATCAAGGCAGCCAGGCAACCTGCACTTTCAGATGGAGATCGGTCAGCGATTCGGGAAGTAATGGAGTGGCTGGGTTAGCCTGACAGCCAGGTTGCTAGCATTTTTAGACATAGATAAGTCAGTGATTTGGGAAGTACTGGAGCTTCTGGGTTGACCTGACAGCCAGGACGCTAGCATTTTTAGTTAGGGATACGTCGGTGACTCAGTAAATACTGTCGCTGCTGGATTATCGAGGCAGCCAGGCAACTTGCACTTTCAGATGGAGATCGGTCAGCGATTCGGGAAGTACTGGAGTGGCTGGGTTAGCCTGCCAGCCAGGACACTAGCATTTTCATATGGAGATCAGTTCTGTCCTGCCTGTCAGGCTAGCCCACCCAGGAAGGTACTGGAGCAGCTGGGCTAGCCTTACAGCCAGGCAACTTGCACTTTCAGATGGAGATCAGTCAGGGATTTGGGAAGTACTGGAGTGGCTGGGTTAGCCTGACAGCCAGGATGCTAGCATTTTTAGACAGAGATAAGTCGGTGACTCAGTAAGTACTATAGTTGTTGGATTATCGAAACAGCCAGGAAATTGCATTTTCAGATGGAGATCGGTCAGTGATTCGGGAAGTACTGGGGTGGCTGGGTTAGCCTGACAGCCAGGACACTAGCATTTTTAGTTAGGGATAAGTGGGTGACTCAGAGAATACTGTCGCTGCTGGATTATCAAGGCAGCCAGGCAACTTGCATTTTTTTCAGATGGAGATCTGTCAATGATTCGGGAAGTACTGGAGTGGCTGGGTTAGCCTGCCAGCCAGGACACTAGCATTTTCATATGGAGATCAGTTATGTCCTGCCTGTCAGGCTAGCCCACCCAGGAAGGTACTGGAGCAGCTGGGCTAGCCTTACAGCCAGGCAACTTGCACTTTCAGATGGAGATCAGTCAGGGATTCGGGAAGTACTGGAGTGGCTGGGTTAGCCTGACAGCCAGGATGCGAGCATTTTCAGACAGAGATAAGTCGGTGACTCAGTAAGTACTATAGTTGTTGGATTATCGAAACAGCCAGGAAATTGCATTTTCAGATGGAGATCGGTCAGTGATTCGGGAAGTACTGGGGTGGCTGGGTTAGCCTGACAGCCAGGACACTAGCATTTTTAGTTAGGGATAAGTGGGTGACTCAGAAAATACTGTCGCTGCTGGATTATCAAGGCAGCCAGGCAACTTGCATTTTTTTCAGATGGAGATCTGTCAGTGATTCAGGAAGTACTGGAGTGGCTGGGTTAGCCTGCCAGCCAGGACACTAGCATTTTCATATGGAGATCAGTTATGTCCTGCCTGTCAGGCTAGCCCACCCAGGAAGGTACTGGAGCTGCTAGGCTAGCCTTACAGCCAAGACACTAGCATTTTCAGATGGAGATCGGTCAGTGATTCGGGAAATACTGGAGTGGCTGGGTTAGCCTGACAGCCAGGACACTAGCATTTTGAGATGGAGATAAGTTGGTGACTTAGTAAATATTGATGCGTTACCATGGAGGCCAGGCCACATGCGTTATCATATGGAGATCAGTCAGTGACCCAGGAAGGTACTGAAGCTTCTGGGCTAGCCTGACAGCCAGGACACTAGCATTTTCAGATGGAGATCAGTCAGTAAATCAAGAAGTACTGGAGTGGCTTGGTTAGCCTGTCAGCCAGGATATTAGCATTTTTAGACAGAGATGAGTCGGTGACTCAGAAAGTACTATAGCTGCTGGATTATTAAGACAGCCAGGAAATTGCATGTCCAGATGGAGATAAGTTGGTGACTTAGTAAGTATTGCAGCTATTGAATTAGTATGGAGGCCAGGCCACATGCATTTTCAGATGGAGATCGGTCAGTGGCCCAGGAAGATATTGGAGCTGCTGGGCTAGCCTGACAGCCAGGACACTTACATTTTTAGATGGAGATCGGTCAGTGATTCGGGAAGGTACTGGAACTAGGGGGTTAGCCTGACAGCCAGGACATTAGCATTTTTAATTGGAAATAAACTGGTGACTTAGTAAGTACTGAAGCTGTTGCATTAGCATGGAGGCCAGGACACTTACATTTTCGGATGGAGTTCGGTCAGTGACTCAGGAAGCTTCTGGAGCTGCAGGGTTAGCCTGACAGCCAGGACACTCGCATTTGTAGATGAAGATAAGTCAGTGACTCAGGAACTACTTAAACTACTGGATTAGCAAGACAACCAGGCCACTTGCATTTTCGGGTGGAGATCAGTCAGTGACTCAGGAAGCTTCTGGAGCTGCAGGGTTAGCCTGACAGCCAGGACACTAGCATTTTCACATAGAGATCGTTTAGTAACTGAGGAAGTAATGGAGCTGCGGGTTAGCCAGACAGCCAGGACGGTAGCCTTTTTTAGTTGCAGATAAATCGGTGACCCAGTAAGTACTGGAGCTACTGGATTAGCAAGACAGCCAGGCCACTTGAATTTTCAGCAGAGGAGGTCGGTGGTATATTTCCGGATCTCTTTAATAACAGGTTCCCTATAAGTGCCATAGGTGGCGTGTATCAAAAATGTCTTCATTTTCGGGGGTATAATCCAGGCCTCCACCATGAGGCGCACTTCCCCCAGAGGGCATTCTCCTTTATTCCTATGGCCGGTCTACAAAAGGGGCCAGTGACACCGCCATTATGGTCGGGGACGCTTTGCCTCCCCCGAATCAGGCATTGGTGTCACCTGTCCTGCCTGATGATGC
This sequence comes from Staurois parvus, assembly GCF_062004578.1. NCBI lineage: Eukaryota > Metazoa > Chordata > Amphibia > Anura > Ranidae > Staurois > Staurois parvus. The sequence continues at coordinate 643,594 of NW_028318287.1, forward strand.
TCTGTCCTGGGCTGTGTCCTGGAATCACAGCGTGACCCTTATTTGAATTACTGAGCATGCAATAAGGACTTCACTGCAATGATCGATGACTGTGAGTGGCCGATCCTTGCATAGCTTGAGGCGGGGTTAATGGTAGGCTATGGGGGAGCGGGGGCCTGGGTGGGACCGGCCTGGGTGGGACATTTTAATTTGTAAATGTGTTCCAATTTGTGTTTTTAAAGACATACAGTATAATTGAAATGTATTTTTAAAAATATTTTTCATATATTTTGTGATAAAAACACATTTCAACATACAGTGTATATATATATATTTATTGAAATATATTTTGAAATATGTTGAATACGGACAAAATTGTAGCATTTCAAATATATGTCAATATATTTGGGGAGAATATTTTTAAAATATATTTCACATATATTTTTCTTCCATGTGGGTTTGTAAGCGTAAGTACCTAAATTTTACCTGGTATCAGTCCCTGTACAGCCGAGCTCAAACCGGGAAAGAAGGAAGCAGCAGCACAAAGAACATGCTGATAGGAGGAGAGTACCTACATTTTTGGGGAGAATATTTATAAAATATGTTTCACATATATTTTTCTTCCATGTGGGTTTGTAAGCGTAAGTACCTAAATTTTACCTGGTATCAGCCTCTATCGGTCCCTGTACAGCCAAGCTCAGACCAGGAAAGAAAGAAGCAGCAGCACAAAGAACATGCTGATAGGAGGAGAGAGCAGAATGACATGAGTTCATCACTATGCTACTTCTCCTTTCACTGTCTGGTTACAGGCTGAGGGACAAGACCTGTAAGTGTTACTGAACTGCAGAAAAGAAAATTCAGGTCTCCTGCTCTGCCAGACAGGGCGGCGTTGTATAGCAGAGCAGTGTAAATCTCAGGACTGTATGGACAGCAGCTTCTATATATGTATGGCATCTGTATATTAGGCTGCCCGGAGTTATCTCTGGTCTACAGGAGGGTGGCTGGCATTGGAGGTCTGTCTGTTGGGCTCATTTGCACTTTTACGGTTTGTAGAAAAGAAACCCAATATAGATATATACTTGTCTATAGGAAGATTTATTCTTCAATGAGTCGCTGGGCAAAAAAAAAAAAAGAAAAAAAAAAGAAAAGAAAATGCATTTTCTCTTTCTGGAGGATGACTTGCGTTCACCTGTCCTAAGCAGAAGCAGAGTGCGGCGTGGTTCTAATTTGGAGGCATCAGTCAGGTCCTGATTACAGGACAGGAAATGAGGGGATTAAACTGTCTGTTTAAACTTCCTCCACTTATCAGCCTTGTGGAACTCTCACTGGATTAGCCAGCAATTCCTCTGAACGAGACTTTCCCCTGCGTCATGGAGTAAGGAGAAGTCACCAGAAATCTCAGGTCGACTTTCCACCGACTACAAAAAGGGGCGCACTTAGACATAAAAATGGCGCAGGTATTCGTCCTGTGAAACTACATGCGTATTCGTTCTGCGCGAACCGGAGCAAGAACAAATGTTCTTGGGCTAGTTCTGTCTCCAAGATGAATAGCTTTCTGAAAACATCACAGCACGTTGCTTCTGTACTCTTCCTGCATGGCAGATCGACCCGTGTGACATTTTGCAGAGCTATTCGTCCTGTGAAACTGCATATGCAATCATTCTGTGCAAATGGGGACAAAAAAATGAATGTTGTTAGGTTAATTTCTCTCCAGGTCAAATGTTAATCTTCATACAGAATAGAGCGAAAAACAAAAATACTACATTATAGCCACTAGAGAGGTATTTTTATGATCACCAGCTCCATCTAGTGGCCATAATGTGGTATTTTCCAGTATTGCTCTATTCTGTGCAAAGAATAGTCTAATGGTAGGTGTATTCTCCCCAGAGGAGTTGAATCTAAGGGGGTGTGGGAGTCTTCTCAGAGAGAGACATCTAAGGGTAAGTGGACTCTATGGGTAAGCATGGTCTCCTCAAAGGAGTGGACTCTGAGAGTAGGTGTTTTCTCCTCAGAGGAGTGGACTCTAAGGATAGACGTAGTATCCTCAGAGGGTGGAGTCTAAGGGTAGGTGTAGTCTCCCCAGAGGAGTTGAATCTAAGGGGTGGGGGAGGCGTCTCAGAGAGAGACATCTAAGGGTAAGTGGACTCTATGGGTATGCATGGTCTCCTCAAAGGAGTGGACTCTGAGAGTAGGTGTTTTCTCCTCAGAGGAGTGGACTCTAAGGGTAGACGTAGTATCCTCAGAGGGTGGAGTCTAAGGGTAGCTGTAGTCTCCCCAGAGGAGTTGAATCTAAGAGTGTGGGGGAATATTTTCTCAGAGAGAGACATCTAAGGGTAAGTGGACTCTATGGGTAAGCATGGTCTCCTCAAAGGAGTGGACTCTGAGAGTAGGTGTTTTCTCCTCAGAGGAGTGGACTCTGAGGGTAGACGTAGTATCCTCAGAGGGTGGAGTTTAAGGGTAGCTGTATTCTCCCCAGAGTAATCATCTCTAAGTGAAGGTGTAGTCTTCTTAGAGAGTGGAGTCTAAGGGTAGGTGTAGTCTCCCCAGAGTAGTTGACTCTAAGGGGAGGCATAGTCTCCTCAGGGGAGTGGATTCTATGGGGAGGTGTAGTTTCCTCAAAGGAGTGGAGTCTGAGGGTAGGTGTAGTCTTCTCAGAGCAGTGGAATCTAAGGGAAGGTATAGTCTTCTTAGAGGAGTGGAGCCTAAGTGGAGGTCTACTCTCCTCAGAGGAGTGCAGTCTAAGAGGAGGCATAGTCTCCTCAGAGGAGTGGATTCTACGGGGAGTCACAGGGAGTCTAAGGGCAGGTTTCCTCCTCAGAAGAGGGGACACTAATGGGGTGGTTATCTCCTCGGAGGAGTGGTCTTTGAGGATAGGTGCTGTCTCCCCAGAGTAGTCAACTCTAAGTGGAGATGTAGTCTTCTCAGAGAGTGGCATCTAAGGGTAGGTATAGTCTACTTATTGGAGCGGACTCTAAGGGGAAGTGTAGACTTCTCACAGGAGTGGACTTAAGTGGAGGTCTACGCTCCTCAGAGGAGTGGAGTCTAAGAGGAGGCATAGTCTCCTCAGAGAAGTGGGTTCTACAGGGAGTCTAAGAGTAGGTGTAGTATTTGCAGAAGAGGGGACTATAATGGGATGGTATTCTCCTTGGAGGAGTAGTCTTTGAGGATAGGTGTAGTCCCCTCAGAGGAGTGGACTTTGAGAATAGGTGTAGTCCCCTCAGAGGAGTAGCCTTTGAGAATAGGTTTAGTCCCCTCAGAGGAGTGGACATTGAGAATAGGTGTAGTCCCCTCAGAGGAGTGGACTTTGAGAATAGGTGTAGTCCCCTCAGAGGAGTAGCCTTTGAGAATAGGTTTAGTCCCCTCAGAGGAGTGGACTTTGAGAATAGGTGTAGTCCCTTCAGAGGAGTGGACATTGAGAATAGGTTTAGTCCCCACAGAGGAGCGGACATTGAGAATAGGTGTAGTTCCATCCGAGGAGTGGACATTGAGAATAGGTGTAGTTCCATCCGAGGAGTGGACTTTGAGATTAGGTTTAGTCCCCTCAGAGGAGTGGACATTGAGAATAGGTGTAGTCCCCTCAGAGGAGTGGACTTTGAGAATAGGTGTAGCCCACTCAGAGGAGTGGACTTTGAGAATAGGTGTAGTCCCCTCAGAGGAGTGGACTTTGAGAATAGGTGTAGCCCCCTCAGAGGAGCGGACTTTGAGAATAGGTGTAGTCCCCTCAGAGGAGTGGACATTGAGAATAGGTGTAGCCCCCTCAGAGGAGTGGACTTTGAGAATAGGTGTAGTCCCCTCAGAGGAGTGGACATTGAGAATAGGTGTAGTCCCCTCAGAGGAGTGGACTTTGAGAATAGGTGTAGTCCCCTCAGAGGAGTGGACTTTGAGAATAGGTGTAGCCCCCTCAGAGGAGTGGACTTTGAGAATAGGTGTAGTCCCCTCAGAGGAGTGGACTTTGAGAATAGGTGTAGTCCCCTCAGAGGAGTGGACTTTGAGAATAGGTGTAGTCCCCTCAGAGGAGTGGACTTTGAGAATAGGTGTAGTCCCCTCAGAGGAGTGGACTTTGAGAATAGGTGTAGTCCCCTCAGAGGAGTGGACTTTGAGAATAGGTGTAGCCCCCTCAGAGGAGTGGACTTTGAGAATAGGTGTAGTCTCCTCAAAGGAGCGGAGTCTAATGGAAGAAAGCCATGTACAGCACCCTACGGGCCACTCCCACCAGCCTTGATCTGCCTGCATTTCGCAGATAAGCACAGATACCCTGTGATGACATCACAAAATCTAAAATAGGGTATATGATAAAAGTGAGAAGGATTTATTTAAGCAATTATATAGCGTGTTGGTGAGGTGGGGGAGAGGAATCAGGGAAGGCAAAATCTAAGCAGACTAAACTTCAACTTTGAATGGAAAGACGCTGTAATTGGCACTTTTTACACTTTCCCGAAACACCGTGTTTTGTTTTAAGGCAACAGTTTCCACCATCACATAAACTCCAATAAAAATGACGGCCCGGTGCCATGTGTCACTCTGTAATCGGACTCTTCTTTTCACACTGGGCTACCGCTGTTCTGGACGGCATCCCCGGGTTTTCTGCCACATATAAACAGCAAAACCCTCAGAGTGTTTCCCCGGAAACTCCAGGGACCCGACCCCGCTGATTCCAAGTACAGCCACTTCAAGGGAAACCGGAACTATTTTTGTATTTTTTTTTTTTTTTACGTAATATTTGTATTTAATATATATTACTATATATTAATGTTTGTATATCATGTATATATACAGTATATATATCAAAAAAATTAAAGGAAGGCTTTTTAATCAGAGTATAGCATCAAGTCAATGAAACTCCTGGGATATTGATCTGGTCAGGTAAGTAGCAGAGGGGGTTGTTCATCAGTTTCAGCTGCTTTGGTGTTAATGAAATGAACAACAGGTGTACTAGATGGACAACAATGAGACGACCCCCAAAACAGGATTGGTTTTACAGGTGGAAGCCACTGACATTTGTTTACCCTACTCATCTTTTCTGACTGTTTTTCACTAGTTTTGCATTTGGCTAGCGTCAGTATCACTATTCGTAGTGTGAGGTGATGCCTGGACCCTACAGAGGTTGCACAGGCAGTCCAACTCCTCCAGGATGGCACATCAATACGTGCCATTGCCAGAAGGTTTTTCTATGTCTCCCAGCACAGTCTCAAGAGCATGGAGGAGATTCCAGGAGACAGGCAGTTACTCTAGGAGAGCTGGAGAGGACTGTAAAAGGTCCTTAACCCATCAGCAAGAGCAGTATCTGCTCCTTTGTGCAAGGAGGAACAGGATGAACACTGCCAGAGCCCTACAAAATGACCTCCAGTTTTGGTCAGAGACCAAACCTTTGATTATTTGGTCTCTGACCAAACAATCAGAAATAGACTTCACGAGGGTGGCCTGAGGGCTCGATGTCCTCTAGTGGGCCCTGTGCTCAGACCTCTATAGGCTAGACAATGGCACCCTGACTGCCATTAGGTATCGGGATAAAATCTTTGGGCCCATTGTCAGACCCTACGCTGGTGCAGTGGGTCCTGGGTTCCTCCTGGTGCACAACAACGCTCGACCTCATGTGGCGAGAACATACAGGCAGTTCCGTGAGGATGAAAGAATTGATACCATTGAATGGCCCTCACGCTCGCCTGACCTAAATCCAATAGAATACCTCTAGGATATCATGTTCCAGTCCATCTGACACCACCAGTTTGCACCTCAGACTGTCCAGGAGCTCAATGTTGCCCTGGTCCAGATCTGGGAGGAAATGCCCCAGGACACCACCCATCACCACCCGTCATCTCCGATGTTGTCAGGCATGCATACAAGTACATGGGGGCCATACAGACTACTGAGTACCATTCTCAGTTGCTGCAATGAGATTTCCACAAAATGGACTCGCCTGCTACGTAATTTTTTCTCTTTGGTTTTCGGGGTGTCTTTGGATTCAGTCCTCTGTAGGTTGATAATTTTCATTTCCATCAAACAATGGGGCATCCTTACATTCATAACACATTACCCAGTCCATATCAATATAGATATCCAGCATGATATTTTTCCCCATTGGGATCTGATGTGATTTCAAAGTGTATTACTGTTTATATAAACACATTGTTTGACAAGTAAACATTATTTACAGGTTGCACCCATGAAACAGGATTCAGTGTAACTTTGAGGCTACAGCAGATGCTGATCTGTTTTAGATGTTTGCAAACACAGTCAAGAGTTGTACAGGCACCAGGATTTACACGATTGTCTCATTTCTGAGTCGACATCTCAATCTACGGAGGATACCAAGAAGACTACACCTGCGCTGAGATTTCATTCCTCCGAGGAGAATGCACCTCCCCTTAGACTACTCCTGTGAGGAGACTACATCTTCCTTTAGACTCCACTTCTCTGAGGAGGCAACGCCTACCCTTAGAATCAATTAATTTGAGGAGACTACACCTATTCTCAGAGTCCATTCCTCTAAGATATCTACACCTTTCCTTAGACTCCACTTCTCTGAGGAGACTGCACCTCCCCTTAGATTCCACTTCTCTGAGAAGATTGCACCTCCTCTTAGATTCCACTTCTCTGAGGAGACTGCACCTGCCCTTAGCGTCCACTCTTCTGATAATACTTCACCTCCCCTTAAACTCCACTCCTCTTAAGAGACTACACCTCCCCTTACAGTCCACTCCTCTGAGGAGACTACACCTCCCCTTAGACTCCACTCCTCTGAGGAGACCCACACCTCCCTGACAGTCCACTCCTCTGAGGTGACTACACACCTCCCTTACAGTCCAGTCCTCTGAGGTGACCACACATCCCCTTAGAGTCCACTCCTCTGAGGAGACTACACCTCCCCTTAGACTCCTCTCCTCTGAGGAGACTACACCTTCCCTTAGAGTCCACTCATCTGAGGAGACTACATGTCCCCTTAGAGTCCACTCATCTGAGGAGACTACACATCCCCTTAGAGTCCACTCATCTGAGGAGACTACACTTCCCTTAAGAGTCCACTCATCTGAGGAGACTACACCTCCCCTTAGACTACACTATTCTTAGGAGACTACATCTCCCCTGAGAATCCACTCCTCTGAGGAGACAACACCTCCCCTTAGACCAGGGGTGGGCAACCTTTTTGACTTGAGGGCCGCAATGGGTTCATATATTGGACCCGGGGGCCGGACCAAGAGTAGATGAATGATGTGTATGTGTCATCCATAGTAAGTATAGTAATATTCCCCCATAGTAATTAATCCCCCATATAGTAATTCATCCCCCATAGTAATTCATCCCCCATAGTAATTCATCCCCCATATAGTAATTCACCCCCCCTATAGTAATTCATCCCCCCTATAGTAATTCATCCCCCCTATAGTAATTCATTCCCCATATTAATTCATCCCCCATATTAATTCATCCCTCATATAGTATTTCATCCCCCATAGTACTATTCCCCGACAAGTAGTAATCCAAGTCCCCCCCCGTGTCAATTTACTTACCTTTGCTCCGCGCGTTCCTCTCGCCGTGTTCCCGCGCCGTTCCGGTCTTCAGGGCAGACTGTGAGAGGAGCCTAGCTCCCCTCACGTTCGTCACGCTGCCCCGCCGACACACATCCTGACAGCCATCCTGACAGTATCACGCTCTACGGGCCGGATTAAAAGGTCCGCCGGGCCGTATACGGCCCGCGGGCCGTAGTTTGCCCATTGCTGCCTTAGACCCTTAGAGTCCACTACTTTGAGGAGACTATGTTTGCTCTTGGAGTCCACTCCTCTGAGAAAAATACACCTCCCCTTAGAATCCACCCGTTCAGAGGAGACTGCACCTACCCTTAAACTCCACTCCTTGAGGAGACAACACCTATCCTTAGAGTCCACTCTTCAGAGGGGACTACACCTCCCCTTGGAGTCCATGGTTAATGGGAGGGGCTGGCAGGGTGCTGTGCATGCCTTCCTGAAAACAGCACAGCACCCTGCTTCAGGACTCCTCTGAAGAGTACTCCAATCTAATGCAAGTAGCAGACGTTGTGCAAATATCAGATGCCATGATGGGTGGATGTCATTCTGGAGAATGGGCAATGCATTCAGACTGCCCTAGGTAGGTGATGCTGAGCCTCCATGATCGAAAGAACTGAAATCCAATAAATGAAACGGGTGGACCAGGGACAGTAAGGCTGAGATGGAAAGGAATAAATGATAAGGATGTCCTGCAGCCAGAAAATGAGGCGAGCTCTATCTTACTTTTTGCAGCTTCTAACACACATTGTGAGAAGCTCACAGTGTGCAGTGAAATTGGGGTAAGCAATTTTCGTCCAGGCAAAAAGTCTGCACAACAGAGCAACACTGAAGATTTAAGTCTTCCTGACACTATTCAAAACTAAAAACAACCTTTGATGGGCGTATAGTCTGAATTTAATGGTTCTTTTTTGCTCATACTTACAACAAATTTTGCTCAAAATAATAATTTTGTACTGCGTTGGTCGAATTGGTGATTTGTGAATTCATGGAAGTAACGGCCAGCCGCTCAGAGCTGTGAGCACGTCTATTATATTGAGTTTACTTCCAAAGGGTAGTTGTTAGAAAAGTATAAAGCGGACATATGTGAGCAGTTATTCGCTCAAGTTGGATTGTGAGCTCCATAAGATGACATGACGAGCGGGCACAGTGCAGTATGGCAGCCCATATTGTACGTTCCCAGCACAACAGTTGCTATGCAGCAAGGAGGCGTCTTGAAAGCACTTAAACCAGATGCTGTCTGTCTCTCGTAACCCACAACCTCCAAGCACGTCCGCAGACTGCCATCGTGCCCTCCGTGTGCGTGCCATCTGATAACTGTTCTGGGGCCTCTGTTAAAAGAATCTTAATGGGCTCGGTGTCTGACTTACAGGCTTCTGCGACTAATTGTAACGGCAATGTTGGCACGAAGAACGTCCAACCCAATTATGCCACACTTCCATCTGGAGTCCATTTAACCCTTTCCAGATGGTCACTAGTCCAGAGAAATTTAAAGCAAATGCATGAAAAACCATTAGCTGTATAGGCAGGGGGGTGTAGACCATGTGGTCAGTGTCTGGGGCATCAGGGTGAGGTAGGTAAACACTAAAGGACAGTTTTTAAATTTTAGGTTTAGATTTTGTCTTGCCCAGCTGCTTGCAGATAATCCCAGCAGCAGAGATGGGGTTGAGAGTGGTTACATGAACCTCTGCAGCTCAAGCATGATATCTGCAGGTAGGGAAAAGTATGTGACCCTCTTTGTTTTTTTGCTATGATACAGTACTCAGGTCTGAGTTGCCTATACCCTGGCCTAAGCACCATCATAGTGGAGTGAGTAAAAATATCTAAAAGCCAGTTTCGACTCCCTGCCTTCGGCAGGGAACCTGATGGTGGGGTGGAGCAAGGAGAGTAAGTAGCAATGAGCTTGAGTTCATCTTGGGTTCTCTCAAACCCGGAAGGGAGCTGTCAGTATTGGGCCAATCCAATGTGGCCATAATGCCTTGATGGGTGGATGTCAGTCTGGAGGAGTGGCCATTCCCAGGCAGGCCTCATTCGCATGCAGACCACCCTAAGTAATGCCTACATGTGATGCTGAGCCTCCATTGAAACCAACATCCAGTGAATGAAGGGGGTCGGTCTAGGACAGACAGGCTAAGGAAGGGAAGTGCTAGATGGTGCTGGATGTCCTCCATTCAGGAATTGAGGTGGGCTCTATCTGACACTACTGACAGTGTGCAGTGAAATTAGAGTAAGCCATTTCAGTGCAAGAGTGGAGCCTGTACAACTGTACAAGACTGAAGGGAAGGCTGTAGGTCAGATTTAAAGTGCCTACAGCATCAAGAACATTTGCCCAATTCGGCAGAAGACCCATCAAACGTGTCCACCTGGGTTGTCATCTGAAGTCTGTAGGTAGTTTTATTCTCAACAGCCACCTTAATAAACGCCATTGACCTTCCTCTGGGATAAGCAGGCTTGGCAGCGATAAGGGACCATGAAGACCAGGAAGTCCATGAGATGAACCAGAAGAGCAAAAATGAAATATGTTTAGCTATAGCTTGGACGCCGCTCAGAATTTCACTCTCTGTGGGTGACAGGTTTTCTTTAGTGCATGAATTATAGAGGGAATTCAATAACAAGTTGCTGTTTTTCAATGCCAGATTTGTTTGTACCGTTTCATTTAACTTACATCGAGTTACCAGAATGGGCAGCGCACAGTCTAGGGGGATGCTACAGTAAATGTGTGTCGCCATATGTGTATTCAACAGGGAACGGCGCGCTAGCTTCATTGTAACTGCTCAATTAGCTGCAGCCAGTGTGACAAGTCTGGAAGAGAGATTTCCTGGGATGGGGAAGGAAGCATTTGATATTTCCTGGCTGTAGGTTGTAGATGACTCCGGCTATATGGTCAAAGGTTTGTGGACACCTGACCATCAAACCATTCGTACTAATGACCCATTCTAAAACCATGGCCATTAGTACGAATGGTTCCCCCTTTTGCAGCTATAAGCCTCCATTCTTCTGGGAAGGATTTTCACAAGATTTTGGGGTGCGTGGTCAAGTACTGATGTTAGATGAAAATACTTGGCTCGAAATTGGTGTTCCACTTCATCCCAAAAGTGTTCAGTAGGGTGCAGGTCTGGGTTCCATGTAGGTCATTTGAGTTCCTCCACATCAAACTCATCAAGCCATGTCTCTATGGATGTGGCTTTGTACACCAGGGCGCAGTCATGGTGGAACAGAAAAGGGTCTTCACCAAACTGTTACCACAGAGAGCACAATTGTCTTTGTACATTTTAGCATCAACAGAACCTTTAACTGGAAACACCTGAACTCATTCATTTAGATTTTTTGCATGAGCTCTTGGCCAAACAGTGTAGATGGCTTTTAAACTTTTACTACTTTTGTAGTGTTGTAGAGCCAAAATTTGCACCCTATCCATTTACTAGAGACTTGTGACATCACTGAGAATGCAGCCTATCCATTTATTATAGAGCATTGACATCACTGATAATGCAGCCTATCCATTCACTAGAGACTGGTGACATCACTGAGAATGTAGCCTATCCATTCACTAGAGACCAGTGACATCACTGAGAATGCAGCCTATCCATTCACTAGAGACCGGTGACATCACTGGGAATGCAGCCTATCCATTCACTAGAGACCGGTGACATCACTGAGAATGCAGCCTAGCTATTCACTAGAGACCAGTGACATCACTGAGAATGCAGCCTATCCATTCATTGGAGACTGGTGACATCATTGAGAATGCAACCTATCCATTCACTAGAGACAAGTGACATCACTGAGAATGTAGCATATCCATTCACTAGAGACCAGTGACATCATTGAGAATGCAGCCTATCCATTCACTAGAGACCAATGACATCACTGGGAATGCAGCCTATCCAGGGGTGGACTGACCATTCGAGCACTCGGGCACTGCCTGAGGGCCCGGGGTCAGTAGGGGGCCCCATGAAATGCCCCTGGTACCTTTTATAGGCTTTTTTTGAGTGTGGGCGAGGACATAGGGGCCCCATGATCCCCTTTTGCCCGGGGGCCCCATGAGTTGTCAGTCCGCCCCTGAGCCTATCCATTCACTAGAGACCAGTGACATCACTGAGAATGCAACCTATCCATTCACTGAAGACCATTGACATCATTCAAACTTCTTGTACTCGGAAACACTGGCCAAGCCTACAAATGCCCCATCTGATTCAGAAAGTGTTCTTGTGTTTTGCTAAACTTTACTTGGTGGAAAGAAGACTTTTTCTTGGAGGACTTTTGGTCTCGGGCACCATTTGTCTCCACATGTCATGACAGTCAGAAGTGGCATTTTTACGAAGCCACCCGGGGAGCCTGAGATGCTTTAATGGAAGACTGTCCTCAAGTTTCTAAGATAAATGGGAGATAAAAGGAACAGAAGAATAGATTCTGTGGTTGGAAGTGTTTTAATATGATTTCAATTTGATGTGTTTGAAATGAAAACATATGTTCACTTGCGGAGATAGACGGCGAGACTTCCTGAGCCCTATTCTCCTGCCTGTCTGCTAATGGAAAGTTGTTAACGGGAAGTTGCTGTTTCCTGAAACTTGGCCAAATGTGCGGGTAAGAGAAGGGCGACTCTGGTGACAGCCTGAAATTGACACTTTTCTTTCGGTAATGTCTGTGATGGAGTTTTAGAGCCCAAAGTAGATGTAAACCCAATCACTAGAATTCCATGCACATTATGTCATGTTAATGTAATCTAAACATTATTTTTATTCCTTTTTAAATCTGCAGTTTTCATTAAAATAATCCCTACAGATCCCACTATGAAGGTCCTGGTTCAGGCACTTTCTATTATAATAAGACCACATTATGCCTCCCATTTATCCTCCTGTGTTGTCACCTTGGCACACAGGCTTCCAATGGAGACCACAAGTAGTCATTTTGCACGTGCATTACACAGGCATGGTCCCCTGTTGTCACCATCAGCAAACTCACCTTAAGATATGTCTTGCAGGCATTGTTAAAGTGCATGTAGACAGGCAAGGGCTGCAAAGTGGCTGCAAGAGCTCAGTAGGACTGATATGAAACAAAGGATGACAAAGGCGTGAAGAAAGGATTTTATTTAAAAAGGCAATTTTTTAAAAGTTTTGGATAGAGTGGAAAGGGATTAGAACCCCTGTCAGGTGTTTTAGCACTATCTGTGCCCCCCCATTAGTGAGAGTCACCTTCTCTATTTGTCCTGTTTACCATTAGCACCAAAAGTGAAAGAAAATCACAAATTTTGGGTTGTTACCGAAACAGCAACAGAGGAAAAATCTTCCAATGGGGACAATAGTTCTGGTAACAACCAAGGATTCCTTCACTTTGGAGAGATTTCCTCTGACTTCCTGTATTGGCTATAGGACAATAAGTGAAGATAAATCTCCCCAGTGGGACACTGATGGCAAAAAGAAAAAAAAAACCTGACAGAGCTTATAACCAGGGGCGGACTAACAACTCATGGGGCCCCCGGGCAATAGGGGATCATGGGGCCCCTATGTCCTTGCCCAAACTCAAAAAAGCCTATGAAATAGGTACCAGGGGCATCTCATGGGGCCCCCTACTGACCCTGGGCTCTCGGGCAGTGTCCGAGTTTCCAAATGGTCAGTTCACCCCTGCTTATAACCCTACCTTTCTCTATCTAAAATGAAAGAAAAAAGTTTTGCCTATAGTTCCTTAAAGTATATGTAGACCCCCAACAGACTGGGGAAGGATAGGTTGTGTCTTTTGTTATACCCTCTAACCCCTGTTCTGTTGCATATTCACCAAATTCTGCAACAAAAGCCTCTGCATCAATAAGAAAAAAATCCCCGCCCCTGAATAGTGCAACAGCAATATACCATGGCCAATAGAAATAGTTTCCTTTGTCCTTGGCCTCAGTTTAATTGAGAACTCATGGTAGGCCCCATATGGTTATGTATAGGAAGTCCATTAAGACCATAATGATGATGGTTGGCTGCAGACGTTATAGCTGTATTGATCCATGAAAGAAAATTCTCAACTCACCATCTGATGAAATCTTACCACTGTGGACTTAGGTGGCGGAACATGTCACCCCATCGCTATCTACAGCCCCCCTAAGGAAATTGAATTACAGTTATGGCCCAAGCCAAACCTGGAACCCAAATAAATTAAGATAACCTGTCACAACATCCCCAAGCAGCTTCCTTTTGACCCCAGTGTGCAGCTTCTGTACGTTTGGCCGATTTCACCCTCTCGCGTCCCGTGTATACCACCCTCCCCCCCTCCGTCGCACACTCAAACGCTTCCGTCTTGGCCAAGTATGCTTTCAATTATCCGTTAATAATATATTATGATTCAGAAAAGAAGTAAGAATGCGATGCCAGATTTCATGGTCTAAAGATACCATATGTGAAGAATCTAATTCATAAAACGCTGTCAGCAATGTATACACGGCGCAAAGTGACAAGCAAAACACAGCCGGGACGCTTTTGTTCGAGGAAATGTGTAAGTAGGTGACATATGTTTCTACATGAAATCTATTATCTTGTCTTCTACTGTTACCGAAATCTCAGAACGTTGTTTCAGAAACCACGTAAACTTCATCTGTGAGATATAAGTAGTAGGTGTTTCGGGGAAGACTGGCCAGGGGCAAATGCTCTAAAGGGTCTCTCACAAGTAGGGTTTGCGGCTAGGATGGAGAGGAAGCCTTGGTTTCTGATGCCTTATGGTTATCATTGACCCTTATGAGCTATCATCTCTAGATTTCATTCAAATTTTTCTTAAAGTAAAGGAATAAGTTTCTGATGTTGAGAACAATGGCTATAAATAATTTGTTATCTTGTCTTTTACTATCTATTATTTGGTCTTCAACTGTTACCGAAATCTCAGGACATTGTTTCAGATACCACATGAACCTCATCTGTTGGATATGAGAAATAGTTGTGCCAGGGAAGACTGGCCAGGTGCGCCCTATGGGTCTCTCACAAGTAGGCTTTTTGGCTAGGATGAGAGGAAGGTCTTGGTCTTTGATGCTTCATTGTTGTTGTTGACCCTAATGAACTATCACTTCCAAATTTTGTTCAAGTTTTTCATATAGGAAAGGAAATAATTCCCAATGTTGAGAAAAATGACTATCAATGGCTATAAATAATTTGTTATCTTGTCTTTTACTATCTATTATTTTGTCTTCAACTGTTACCGAAATCTCAGGACATTGTTTCAGATACCACGTGAACCTCATCTGTGGGATATGAGAAATAGTTGTGCCAGGGAGGGCTGGCTAGGTGTGCCCTATGGGTCTCTCACAAGTAGGCTTTTTGGCTAGGATGAGAGGAAGGTCTTGGTCTTTGATGCTTCATTGTTGTTGTTGACCCTAATGAACTATCACTTCCAAATTTTGTTCAAATTTTTCATAAAGGAAAGGAAATAGTTCCCAATGTTGAGAAAAATGACTATCAATAATCTATTATTTTGTCTTCTACTGTTACCGAAATCTCAATATGTTGTTTCAAATACCATGTGAACCTCATTTGTGTGATATGAGTACTAGGTTTGCCAGGGAGGGTTGGCCAGGAGCAAACGCCCTATGGATCTCTCACAAGTAGGGTTTGTGGCCAGGATAGAGAGAAAGCCTTGGTATCTGATGCCTCATTGTTCTTGTTGACCCTTATGAACTATCACCTCCATATTTCATTCAAAACTTTCAGGAAAGGAATACGTTTCTGATGTTGATAACAATGATTATATATATATATTATCTATTATCTATTATCTTGTCTTCAACAGTTACCGAAATCTTAGAACGGTGTTTCAGATATTACATGAATTTCCTTTGTGGGATATGAGAACTAGGTGTGCCAGGGAGAGATGGCCAGGTGCAAGCACCTATAGGTCTCTCACGTGTAGGGTTTGTGGCCAGGTCGTGAGGAAGGTCTTGGTCTTTGATGCTTCATTGTTGTTAGTGACCCTTATGAACTATCACTTCCAAATTTTGTTCAAATTTGTCATAAAGGAAAGGAAATAGTTTCTAATGTTGAGAAAAACAACTATAAATAATTTGTTATCTTGTCTTTTACTATCTGTTATCTCGTCTTCCACTGTTACCGAAACATCAGGATTTTGTTTCAGATACTACATTAACCTCATCTGTGGCATATGGCCTGGAGGGATGGCCAGGGGCACATGCCCTATGGGTCTTTTGTGTTTTCAGAAGTAGGGTTTGTGGCCGGGACAGAGAGAGGGCCTCATTGCTGATGCTCCATTGTTGTCCCTGACCCTTATGAACTGTCACCTCCAAACAGACAGGAGTTGTGGATGTGACAGAAAATATCCGATGAGGTTTTGGGTGACCACAAGGGTGGTATGTGCAACATATGAGATACAAATGTGGAGAATATAACTGTATTCATGTATAGACAAGAAGAATGGTCCAGGTAGGCACAAATCCAGTCCACGCAAGTAGAACTTGGTAGGATGATTTGATGAGAGAAACCTGTGTAGGAGTTAGAAGTTGCAAGAAAACGTCGCAAAAGACCATCAGTTTCATAAAAGGTCAACATTTATTAAAGAGGTACTGTAGTTCACTCTCCTCCTTTACGTTTTTTCCCCTATTACCTTTGACCACTGGTTGTCCTCAAAAAACATACTCATACAGCTATGTAACCTACTACCACATGCTTGGTCTCATGCCAACATCTTCTATACTAACTTCACCAGGGGCCCAGATTTGTTTTCTAGGTTCTCTCACTTAGGCCCCTCATTGATGAGCACCTGCAAATACACAGTATGCCCAAGATTGCCCCGCACATGCACAGTGTGTTGTACAATGCCCTGAGGCCTCCTGGGATTGCTGATGTGAGTATCTCAAGAGGCTTCAGGAAAGGGAGGGAAAGCTGTTATCTCTGCCTAAGCAAGATAGCCAGGAGAAAGAGATGGGACCTGCAGAAAGGGTATTTAATGAAAAAAAATGTTTTTGAATATCTGACTGTGTAATGGGGGAGGAAGGGAGAATATCCAAATAGCTAAAAGAGGTTAAAGGTCCCCTAAAAACACCAAATAATGCCTATCGTGGCAAGCTGTCACTACTTCTGATATCAGTTGAGAACATATCTCTTCCTGAGAAAGTTGCATACTGTACCTCAGACAATGTCACCCCTGCCCAAGGTCCAAACTTGACACACCCACTTCCTGATGCAGTCCCGCCCCTAAATATGCAGGAACTACCTATTCTTGGCTCCTCGGTTATTACCCTTTTATGAGTTACTGTGCATGCTCAGAAACCTAAATAGGGGTAATGCTGTGATCCTGGGACACAGCTCCAAACATAGCATCATCAGCATAGAAGCACAGGACATGGAGCTATCCTGGCAATCTCAGGACAGTTGGGCTTCTATGAAGTTGGGTACTTGAAATCCCAGGAGACTAAGCTCCACCACAGTGTTGTGTTGCCACCCTGTTATCTGTGCCCCAGTGGAAACTATAAGCATTCCTTCTGACACACATAATGCAGGCATGGTCCACCCTCATCATTTTCAGTCCAGGGAAATTATATGCAGCTGATACTGAAGTGGCTGATAGAGGCTGTAGAAGATCAGTAGCACTTTGATGGAAAAAAAAGCTGAAGACAGTATATTATTTAATCTCTTCTTTACAAGAAAGGTGAGCTTTAACATCCAGCCATCACACATATGTGTCCACAGTGGCATGAGGTTGTGTGCTGTCACTGACAGCTCTCGGTCAAGGTCTCTGATTCAGATTCAGAGGGATGGGCTCCTGATTATGTAACTGTTGTAAGAGTCAATCACAGTGGTCACATGATATAAGAGCTGCGCCACCTCCCAGGCATTAAATCTCACTTAACGGGTCACTGGGAGCCACCGGTAAGAGGTTATAAAGTAAAGGATGGCAGATATTTTCATACATGGTGGTTAGGCTTCAAGTCTACTTGAAACTTTCTTCATCTTTCTGGGGAAATACAAGTCAGCAGAGCACAAGTAGATTTTGTTGGTAGATGTATCATTATATTCAAGCTTAATCAGCTGCAAATTCCATTAGCGTGCAATGTGCTGAAAGTAGAGATGTGGTTCTGTCACAAGCCAGGTGCCCCCTCATTGTCGCTCTTCAGGTGTTCTCCGACTAGGGGGATCTCTGTACAGACGGCCCTATAGATATTGATTACATTCCGTGTACACAAAGAGCGTTGTAACTGCTTCATCGCTGGGCCAGCTTAGCACAGGCACACCTTTCATCTGTCTTGCCGACACATGAAGATTGATAAATGACTTCTCCTATCATTATACTATTAAATTACTAATCCCTTGGAAGTATTATCTTCACTCAAGGTCTTGTCATTGTCAGGGCTTACCAAGTGCAAGCTCTGAAAACCAAATTTTGTGTTACAATATCATACATAGAGGAGTTTTCATGTGTGTGTGCTCTTTTATTATTTGAAATATATGCTCCTCATAGATGTGGTATTTATGTTGCTGGTGGACTCTTCTGGACTCCAGTCAAGACCTCAGTCTTGGAGACATGGGAATTAGAACCTCTAGAGTTCCATGATCTTGGAGACTTAGGAATTAGACCCTCTAGAGTTCATGAAGTTCCTTGGTCTTTGGTACTTGGGCAGTAGGACCTCTAGAGTTCCTTTGTCTTGGAGACTAGGGTAGTAGAACCTCTAGAGTTCCTCGGTCTTGGGGACTTGGGCAGCAGGACCTCTAGAGTTCCTAGAGTTTCTTGGTCTTGGAGACTTGGGAAGTATAACCTCTAGAGTTCCTTGGTCTTGGGGACTTGGGCAGTATGACCTCTAGAGTTCCTCTGTCTTGGGTACTTGGGCAATAGAACCTGTAGAACTCTTGGAGTTCCTTGGTCTTGGGCAGTAGAAGCTCACTATTAGAGTTCCTGACCTCAGTGACGTTCATATCTGCGTGTTTGCCCCTACTGCAACCCCCCTCCATAGTACTAAATACATTACAATTCCAAAAAGAAGAGAGGGCCTCATTATAAAGGCCTGGGAACTTAAGCTTACCACTGCAGTCACCATGAAATGTAAGAAACCATAAGGTGAATTAACGAAAACTGAAATATAAACATTGTAATAAATAAAATATTATAGCGAACAGTCTTGTGTGGACTACTCCCTTAATGAAAAATGTACTGCAAAAGCAAGTTAGGTATGGGTCTAGTCATCAGTATTTTTACCAAACATTCACATATTTTTGTAATCGAATCTTGTGTGAAAATATGTGACTCTTGGGTGAAAGTTGTATGAATCTTGACTGAAAATAATGATTCTTAGATACGTGTTTAACTGTACCTACATTAATAACTCACATTACATGATGATGATGACCAAAGCTGAAATTGAATCTGTTTGTACTTTGCCTTCATTGGTTCCTGCATTCAATATCATATGACCCTCTGATACCATTTTTGAGTGAAAATGAGTTCCCTCTTATCTGTTATCATAATCCACTAACACTGTTTGGTTCATGCTTTGTCACAATGGTTTAACTCCAGTCTAACGCCACAGTTGCTTCTCCCAGGATCCAGCACTGGATCTCTTCTGGAGCCCACTGGCACTTTTGGTTCCCACCCAAAGCCAACAGTAGGGGGGACAGCATTTCAGATCATTGCAATTTATCGCGAAACAATCTGTAGCTCAGCAACTGAGCAGCATGCCCCTATACTTTTTCAGCCACTGCCTTCTGAACCCTTTCTGCCACCAATCTGTCAGCCTTCCAGCCCCTGAGTACTGAGTGACCCCTGAGCACCCTGTGACCTCAGTGCACTTCTATCTGTTCCTTGACCCCATTGAAACCTGTTACTTCAGTGCACCCCTGTGTGTTCAGAGACCCCAGTGTACCCCCTGACTTCAGTGCACTCCATGACCCCAGCGCAGACCTGTGCACCCCCTGACCTTAGACACTTTTATTATTTATTTTAGGTACTTACTGTTTATAATGCTGTCAATTTACACAGCGCTTTACATATATATTGTACATTCACATCAGTCCCTAACCCTCAAGGGGTGTACAATCTAAGGTCCCTAACTCACATTCATACATACACATACTAGGGACAATTTAGACAGGAGCCAATTCACCTACCAGCATGTCTTTGGAGTGTGGGAGGAAACTGGAGTAACCAGACCCATATGGAAGAAAAATATATTTGAAATATATTTTAAAAATGTTCTTCCCAAATATATTGCCATATATTTGAAATGCTACAATTTTGGCTATATTCAATATATTTCAAAATATATTTTATATATTTATATATAAATATATATATACAGTCAGGTCCATAAATATTGGGACATCGACACAATTCTAACATTTTTGGCTCTATACACCACCACAATGGATTTGAAATGAAACAAACAAGATGTGCTTTAACTGCAGACTGTCAGCTTTAATTTGAGGGTATTTACATCCAAATCAGGTGACCGGTGTAGGAATTACAACAGTTTGCATATGTGCCTCCCACTTGTTAAGGGACCAGAAGTAATGGGACAATTGGCTTCTCAGCTGTTCCATGGCCAGGTGTGTGTTATTCCCTCATTATCCCAATTACAATGAGCAGATAAAAGGTCCAGAGTTCATTTCAAGTGTGCTATTTGCATTTGGAATCTGTTGCTGTCAACTCTCAAGATGAGATCCAAAGAGCTGTCACTATCAGTGAAGCCATCATTAGGCTGAAAAAACAAAACAAACCCATCAGAGATAGCAAAAACATTAGGCGCGGCCAAAACAACTGTTTGGAACATTCTTAAAAAGAAGGAACGCACTGGTGAGCTCAGCAACACCAAAAGACCCGGAAGACCACGGAAAACAACTGTGGTGGATGACCAAAGAATTCTTTCCCTGGTAAAGAAAACACCCTTCACAACAGTTGGCCAGATCAAGAACCCTCTCCAGGAGGTAGGTGTGTGTGTGTCAAAGTCACCAATCAAGAGAAGACTTCACCAGAGTGAATACAGAGGGTTCACCACAAGATGTAAACCATTGGTGAGCCTCAAAAACAGGAAGGCCAGATTAGAGTTTGCCAAACGACATCTAAAAAAGCCTTCACAGTTCTGGAACAACATCCTATGGACAGATGAGACCAACATCAACTTGTACCAGAGTGATGGGAAGAGAAGAGTATGGAGAAGGAAAGGAACTGCTCAGGATCCTAAGCATACCACCTCATCAGTGAAGCATGGTGGTGGTAGTGTCATGGCGTGGGCATGTATGGCTGCCAATGGAACTGGTTCTCTTGTATTTATTGATGATGTGACTGCTGACAAAAGCAGCCGGATGAATTCTGAAGTGTTTCGGGAATATTATCTGCTCATATTCAGCCAAATGCTTCAGAACTCATTGGACGCTTCACAGTGCAGATGTACAATGACCCAAAGCAGACTGCAAAAGCAACCAAAGAGTTTTTTAAGGGAAAGAAGTGGAATGTTATGCAATGGCCAAGTCAATCACCTGACCTGAATCCGATTGAGCATTTCACTTGCTGAAGACAAAACTGAAGGGAAAATGCCCCAAGAACAAGCAGGAACTGAAGACAGTTGCAGTAGAGGCCTGGCAGAGCATCACCAGGGATGAAACCCAGCGTCTGGTGATGTCTATTATTATTATTATTATTATTATTATTATACAGTATTTATAAAGCGCCAATAGTTCGCTCAGCGCTGTACATTACAAAGGGAGACAGAACATGTGACAGAACAATACCAATACAATGCAAAACATGAGGGGATCAAGGGCCCTGCTCTTTCGAGCTTACAATCTATACGTTCCAGACTTCAGGCTGTAATTGACTGCAAAGGATTTGCAAACAAGTATTAAAAAGTGAAAGTTTGATTTATGATTATTATTCTGTCCCATTACTTTTGGTCTCTTAACAAGTGGGAGGCACATATGCAAACTGTTGTAATTCCTGCACCGTTCACCTGATTTGGATGTAAATACCCTCAAATTAAAGCTGACAGTCTGCAGTTAAAGCACATCTTCATTTCATTTCAAATCCATTGTGGTGGTGTATAGAGCCAAAAATGTTAGAATTGTGTCGATGTCCCAATATTTATGGACCTGACTGTATATATATATATTTATATATATATACTGCATGTTGAAATGCGTTTTTATTACAAAATATATAACAAATATTTTTAAAATTACATTTCAAATATACTGTCTGTCTTTAAAAATACAGATCTTCATTTTTGGAATGCATTTACTAATATATATAAAAATATATGTTAAAATGACTTTTTTATATGTTAAAAAAAATCTGAAGAATATATCAGGCTGCGAAATAAAGAGCTGGAACAGTGTTTCTCAACTTTTTTTCAGTCAAGGCACCCCATTCTAAAATGTGAAAAACTATTCAAATAGTTTTATAAAGTGCAGCAACATCCACACACATAGGACACCCAACATTAGAGGTGATTTATTCTTCTAAAGCAAATACACTTTTGCACACTGGTACTGACTAGTATTCCTATGTTTCTTTTCCCCCTCAGTTTTTATCCATCACTGAGCATTGTGACCCCAGCAATGATTATTATTATTATTATACAGGATTTTTATAGCACCAACAGTTTGCTCAGCGCTTTACAATATAAAGGGAGACAATACAGCAACAATACAGTTCAATACAAGAGGGATAGGAGGGCCCTGATCCTGGGAGCTTACAATCTAGGAGGGAGAGGTTAGTGGTACAAAAGGTAATAACTGTGGGTGTTGGACTGGTAGGAAGAGTAAATGGTGGAAATGGGCGGGGGAGGGTCAAACACGGATGCTGTGCAGGCAACCGACATCCTCCTTATCAACTGATGATGTCATTGGTTGTCAGGATGCTGGCGGCTAGAAGGTCGTAACGTAGCACGATGAAAACCTGTGGCTTTGTGTAACTAAAAGGCAGGCTTGTTCCACCCACTGGGTTGCAAAGAAGTTTTTGCCAATTTTTAGACATTTTTCCAATGAACCCTTGAGGAAACCTTAAGGCACCCCAGGGTGCCTGGGCACCCTGGTTGAGAAAGGCTGAGCTAGATGATGCTGGATGTCCTCCAACCAGGAAATGAGGCGGAGCTCTATCTGACTTGCTGCAGCTTCGCTCACAGTGTGCAGTGAAATCAGAGTTCAAGATCAGATCAAGAGTCTGGTAGGAATTTTAGGGGGATCCCATGCTTTTTTTCCCCCATTTTTGGGGGGTATGGTATGGATTGGGGCGGAACCTCATGCTGTTTTGTTTATTTTTGCTTTTTTTTGTTTTTTGTTAATAAAAATTAAATTTTTTTAAATAAATGTCAGTCCTGCTGCAGCAGGTCCTATACATTCTACAGATGTGCAACTTTGCAGGTAGTTTAAGGGGACCCCCCCCCCAGACATGATATTTAATGATTTTTTTCTTTTCTTTTTCTACTTTAAGCAATGAAAAATGACTACCCCTTTAAAAACAGTACTTTTAGAAAAAAACATTCACTGATTCGAGTCCCCATACTCCTTTTATGGCCAATAACTTGCATACATACCTTCAAAATGGGCGCTTTTGCATTTACAAGTTCGAGTCCCATAGACTTGCATTAAGTTTGAAGTTTGTGATTCGGTTTGAATGTTTCATGGGGTGTTCTGCCCATCACTAACCAGAACAGGTTTCCTATAGGCAGGAGATAACTTATACTGTATTCAATTACGCAACAAAGGAAGCAGAAAAAAGTAACACTGTATAAAATACGTCCTTAAAACTCAAAAGTCATTTCATGGCATGCTCACTTTTTTATAAAACGTAGTATTCCTGCGCTGCTGGCGGGATGGCATCGCCGGGTAAATTGCAGATTTATTTGTACAAATACCGTCTTCGCACCCTAAGCATTTTTATTCTCCAAACAGTCGGATTTTCAAGCATTTTTAAACAAATATAATTGGACATATGGCGTATAACAGGCATATAATGGGTTTTAGACAGACTCCAAACTTGGCACATCTACCCCCACTTACTCCGCCTTTGATCCTAAATCTTGTGAATCTCATTTGCTGCTTCCCTTTGTGTCGGGCCCTGGTTAATGTCTATATATGTTCTCTGCCCCGTCTCTTTATTTCAGATATCTTTTAAAATAAAGAACATGTTGAAAAAAAAAAAAAGAAAGAAGAGGGGAATTTAACATTTCCGCAAGCTGTTTAACTATACAGTATATATATATATATATATATATATATATATATATATTGTGGGAACTCGCTTCAAATGGTAGAGCTCTTCTTGTTAAAGCACACAGCAACTCGCTTCTTCTTAAGGGCCTTTTTGCCCAATTTTATTTAAAAGAAAGTTCAAATAACAAATGCTTCCCACACAGTTGTATCCACCATCAAACCAATTCAGCCTTCTGGCTCTTTCAGCTACACAGCTTTATATCTGTCTCCTACAGACTCCTTCCACAAGGTTGTTTTTGCACACAGCTATGCTGGCTCCTACCTCTACTAGGTGTAGCTCACCTGACTCCACGGCAGAGACCTCCTGTCTGCCGGGGTGGAGCCCTCCTGACTCCTATCTGCCGGGGTGGAGCCCTCCTGACTCCTATCTGCCGGGGCGGAGCCCTCCTGACTCCTATCTGCCGGGGCGGAGCCCTCCTGACTCCTATCTGCTGGGGTGGAGCCCTCCTGACTCCTATCTGCCGGGGTGGAGCCCAGAATCATGGCCTGGCCTCCCCTAAAAGGCCTGCACGCACCTGTGCAATCAGCGCACTGGCTGCTCCCAAAATATGGGCCCAGGATTGGAGATTTCATCCCTCCCAAATCTCTTAGAAATCTCCAGGCTACAGGTCCCAAAACAGGCTTTACAAACCAAAGAGGAAACTGATAAACCAGTTTCCTCTGCATTATGAGATCTGCCTGGAGCCCCTCAACCTGTATGGTTGAGAATCCTGGGTCTCCATCATGATTTCCACCGTGGCAGGATACCGCACTGCCACAATATATATATATACATACAGTTAGGTCCATATTCATTTGGACACAGGCACAATTTTAGTTTTTTCAGGTATTTACCAAAACTTATTCAAGCTATAGTTATATAATGATATGGGCTGAAGGTGCACACTCTCAGGTTTAATTTGAGGGTATGTCCATCCAAATTGGAGGAAGGGTTGAGGAATTACAGATCTTAAGAGTAGCCACCCCCCCTTTTTCAAGCGACCAAAAGTAATTGGACAATTGAATCAAAAGCTGTTTCATGGCCAGGTGTGGGCTACTCCGTTGTTTCTTCATCAATTAAGCAGGTAAAAGGTCTGGAGTTGATTCTAAGTGCGGTATTTGCATTTGGAATCTATTGCTGTGAACCCACATCATGCATTCAAAGGAGCTGTCCATGCAAGTGAAACAGGCCATTGGAAGGCTTCAAAAATGAAACAAATCCATCAGAGACAACATTAGGAGCGGCCAAATCAACAGTTTGGTCCATTCTGAGGAAAAAAGAAGGTTTTGGTGAGCTCAGCAACATAAAAAAGAATGGACGTACATGGAAGACAACAGTGGTGGATGATCGCTGTATCCTCTCTATGGTAAAGAAAAACCCATTCACAGCATCCAGACAAGTGAAGGACACTCTCCAGGAGGTGGGCGTATCATTGGCAAAGTCTACAATCAAGAGAAGACTTTACGAGAGCAAACACAGAGGGTTCACCACAGGGTGCAAACCATTCATAAGCCTGAAGAACAGATTAGAAAAACATCTAAAAAAGCCAGACCAGTTCTGGAGAAGCATTCTTTGGATGGATGAAACTAAGATGAATCTGTACCAGAATGATGGGAAGAAAAAAGTGTGGAGAAGACTTGGAACAGCTCATGATCCAAAGCACACAACGTCATCTGTAAAACATGGTGGAGGCAGTGTGATGGCATGGGCATGCATGGCTTCCAGTGGCACTGGGTCATTGGTGTTTATTGATGATGTGACAGAAGACAGAAGCAGCCGGATGAATCCTGCAGTGTTTACAGATATACTGTCAGCCCAGATTCAGCCAAATGCAGCAAAGCTGACTGGACGGCACTTCACAGTACAGATGGACAATGATCCAAAACACACTGCAAAAGCAACCCAGGAGCTTTTGAAGGAAAAGATGTGGAATATTCTGCAATGGACAAGTCAATCACCTGATCTCAACCCCATTCAGCATGCATTTCACCTGCTGAAGGCAAAACTAAAGGCAGAAAGACCCACAAACCATGAGCAACTGAAGACAGCTGCAGTTAGAGCCTGGCAAAGCATCAGGAAGGAGGAAACCCAGTCTTTGGTCATGTCCATGGGTTCCAGACTTCACTGCGCTTCAAATTCATTTGTTCTGGTGGCATACAGAGCCAAAAGTATGACAATTGTGCCTGTGTCCAAATATATATGAACCTAACTGTGTGTTTGTGTGTGTATATATATATATATATATATATATATATATATATATATATTTATTTATTTATTTATTTATTTTTTAATATACAGTATAGATATATTTAAAGCAGTATTGAACCCAAAAGCAAACTATTATTATATTGCAGCTTGCCAATTCTTAGCTGCATCCATTTTATTATTTTTTTAAGTCTTCTTTCTTCTGATTTCACCAAGTGATCAATCCAGTAAGTCTGTTGTTTTTCAAAAGCACAAGTATCAAGTTACAGGGATGAGACCAACCATTAACCACTGGAAGAGGTGCTTACAATGATCAGCTTGTATTTATCAATGTAAAACCTTTATCTCAAAAGGAATAATAACTGTCCGTTGTAACTGATTATAAAGCATTAGATGGAGTTCAGGTTCAATGTGATAGTATATTTAAATCTGCTAGTACATCCAACACTCCCCCCCCCCTCAGATTGACAATGCTCCTGCCAATGGTACCCCCTGGGCTCCTTTATCTAGAGAGGGGCACGCTACTACAGGAGGTGTGTTACTGGCCAGATCACCAGGTGAAAATAGAGTGAAAAAAAGCATTAAAAAAAGAAAACGAATGCAGCCACCACATCTAATGATTGGTAATCTGCAATATATTACATTTTTGGTTTTGGGTTTACATACGCTTTAACTTTATTTACTATATATTAATTTGCGTTGGATTGCTTTTCAAAGTGCAGTGGAGCAGCATACGACAGTCATTCAGGAGGCAGCCAAATGAGGATTTTCTACGTAAATACTGCGCCACTACTGTGTTTGGCTTGTTGTTGTAACATCACCACATTCACTTGAATGGGCTGCATTTGTATCTTCCAGTGAAGGTGACATGAGGCATGTGTAAGATCCTGAGTGGCTGCATTTTCAGGTATGAGGTTGGGGGGTAGTAAAACCACAGCTCGATTGCCTGTTATTACTGCCACCCATGCGAATAAGCTCTTTCGGTCAGTAAGGTCCCATGTAGACAGAGCTGCCATTAGAAATCATGGGGCCCTGTACAGTCTACCTGACGGGGCCCCTTTTGACACTCAGAGGACAATAATAAGGCAGTGTTAATGCCCATGGTGAATGGTGGGCATGACACAAACATGCTAGCAGTGGGAGTGGCTTAAAATTTGAGCTTGGTGTCAGAAGTATGCAATTTGAGATTGGTGTCAGGAGTATGCAATGTACAGAGTGGGTGTATGCATGCAACAGAGTGCAGGAGTCAGAAGTGTGCAACAGATTGCAGGGATCAGGAGTATGCAACAGAGTGCAGGGATCAGGAGTATGCAACAGAGTGCAGGGATCAGGAGTACGCAACATACAGAACACAGGGATCAGGAGTATGCAACAGAGTGCAGGAGTCAGAAGTATGCAACAGATAGCAGGGAGCAGGAGTATGCAATGTACAGAGTGGGTGTATGCAACAGAGTGCAGGAGTCAGAAGTATGCAACAGATAGCAGGGAGCAGGAGTATGCAATGTACAGAGTGGGTGTATGCAACAGAGTGCAGGAGTCAGAAGTATGCAACAGATTGCAGGGATCAAGAGTATGCAATGTACAGAGTGGGTGTATGCAACAGAGTGCAGGAGTCAGAAGCATGCAACAGATTGCAGGGATCAGGAGTATGCAATGTACAGAGTGGGTGTATGCAACAGAGTGCAGGAGTCAGAAGTATGCAACAGAGTGCAGGGATCAGGAGTATGCAATGTATAGAATTCAGGGGTCAGGAGTATGCAACAAACAGAATGCAGGAGTCAGGAGTATGCAACAAACAGAATGCAGGAGTCAGGAGTATGCAACGTACAGAGTGCAGGGATAGGAGTATGAAAAAAACAGAGTGCAGGGGTCTTGAGTATGCAACATACAGGGTGCAGGGATCAGGAGTATAAACTGAGTTCAGGGGGTCAGGAGTATGCAACATACAGAGTGCAGGGATCAGGAGTATAAACTGAGTTCAGGGGGTCAGGAGTATGCAACATACAGAGTGCAGGGGACAGAATGATGCAACGTAGAGTGCAGGGATCAGGAGTATGAAACAGAGTGCAGGGCTCTGGAGTATACACGGTATAGAGTGCAAGGCTCAGGAGTATGCAACAAACTGAGTGCAGGGGTCAGGAATGACTGTTGGGGGGTCATTTAATATTACTCCACCTGCTCCCAAAAGCAAAAACGTAGTCTCCTCTCTGCTCCAGGCCTTCCTGCTGAACTAATGGAGTTCAGAGCTGGTAAATGAAGGCCGGCTCTACCCCCCCATCAGCGGCCCTGCACATAGATATCAGTATTTGTTGACGCCTTTATAGGTATGTACTGCTTATGATACGTATTGTATACATACAAAATTTGAAATTATATTTTTTTTTATCCAAATGATGAAATTATACATTTAAAAAAATTATAATACCTACAGATGGGCAGGGGCTTATGTGAACCATAGAGCGCGGGAGTTGGCCGCAGAGAAGCCATCATTTTCCCGAGAAGCATAAACCAACAAATGTTCCCTTTCTAATCATTGTTGGTTGTGGGATGAAAGATGCGATTGTCTGGAGGCAGTGAATATAGAATGCGTGCTGGCGTTGGGTTCAGAGGTCCCTCCATGCAAAGCCTGCCCTTCTCTCTGGCACTGCATCCTTTGTATAGAATTTTTTGGCAGCTATCTCTTTGCTTGTCGGCTACCTGCCAGGGCAGCTGCTTCTGTAGAAAGTGTCTGCCGAGCCTACGAAGCGTCACTCAGCAACCAGTCTCTCTCCACGGGGCCCCTTTCTAAGATAACAAAAAGCCGTGCCCTTTAAGTTGTGCCATCCCAATGAATCGGCGGCTCTTCCATTGCATCGGGACATGTTGGTGTAAATAATATATCAGTCACTTGATCGGGGGCGATCTAAGCGATGGCTGTCTTTGATACGAGCTTCAGATGACAGCGGCAGAAATATGTAGTCGGGGGTTATAAAATGGGCCGCGACAAAAACAAAAAAAAATCAAAAGTGATGAGAACTAAGACTGGCCATAGACAGGAGGATTTTTCACCAAGAATGACGATGGTTGGGATAATGGTGAATTCTGGGATACATCACAATGCTTCCAAGATTGGCTGCATTCTCCTTGGTGACTGCCAATGGCATTTCTTCCCATTGTATTCCCTCCTATAGAAGAATCAATTAAATAAATGAGGATCGAGGCAGAATGGATGACATGGGAAGCGAATGCATATGGAGGTTGATATGGAAATGGTAGAGGCAGGGAGGATGACATAGGAATGGTAGAGGTGGGGAGGATGACGTAGGAATGGTAGAGGCAAGGAGGATGACATAGGAATGGTAGAGGTAGAGAGGATGACGTAGGAATGGTAGAGGTGGGGAGGATGACGTAGGAATGGTAGAGGCAAGGAGGATGACATAGGAATGGTAGAGGTAGAGAGGATGACGTAGGAATGGTAGAGGTGGGAAGGATGATGTAGGAATGGTAGAGGCAAGGAGGATGACGTAGGAATGGTAGAGGTGGGGAGGATGACATAGGAATGGTAGAGGTAGAGAGGATGACATAGGAATGGTAGAGGCAAGGAGGATGACATAGGAATGGTAGAGGTGGGGAGGATAACGTAGAAATGGTAGAGGTGGGGAGGATGACATAGGAATGGTAGAGGCAAGGAGGATGAAATAGGAATAGTAGAGGTGGGGAGGATGAATTAGGAATGGAAGAGGCAGGGTGGATGACGTGGGAATGGTAGAGGTGGGGAGGATGACGTAGGAATGGTAGAGGCAAGGAGGATGACATAGGAATGGTAGAGGTGGGGAGGATGATGTAGGAATGGTAGAGGCAAGGAGGATGACATAGGAATAGTAGAGGTGGGGAGGATGACGTAGGAATGGTAGAGGCAGGGAGGATGAAATAGGAATGGTAGAGGTGGGGAGGATCACATAGGAATGATAGAGGCAAGGAGGGTGACATAGGAATGGTAGAGGCAGGGAGGATGACATACGAATGGTAGAGGCAGGGACGATGACATGGGATGGTAGAGGCAGGGAGGATGACATGGGATGGTAGAGGCAGAGAGGATGATATGGGATGGTAGAGGAAAGGGGGATGATATACAAATGGTAGAGGCAAGGAAGGTGATATAGGAATGGTAGAGGCAGGGAGGATGACATAGGAATGGTAGAGGCAAGGAGGATGACGTGGGATGGTAGAGGCAGGGAGGATGATATGGGAGGATAGAGGCAGGGAGGATGATATGGGAGGATAGAGGCAGGGAGGATGATATGGGAGGATAGAGGCAGGGAGGATGATATGGGAGGATAGAGGCAGGGAAGATGATATGGGATGGTAGTGGCAGGGAGGATGATATGGGAGGATAAAGGCAGGGAGGATGATATGGGATGGTAGCGGCAGGGAGGATGATATGGGATGGTAGCGGCAGGGAGGATGATATGGGAGGATAAAGGCAGGGAGGATGATATGGGATGGTAGCGGCAGGGAGGATGATATGGGAGGATAGAGGCAGGGAGGATGATATGGGAGGATAGAGGCAGGGAGGATGATATGGGAGGATAGAGGCAGGGAGGATGATATGGGATGGTAGTGGCAGGAATGGATGACATGGGAATGTCTGCGCATTTGTCGATGTGCCTGGGGGCTCTATGATACAGAATCTGAGGAGAAAGGCAGAAGTGCTGCGCTGCAAAATGGGAGCATGCAGGGAAAGTGTATTTAGATTTAAGGTGAAGGTTGACTTGATCTCCGGGCAAAACAGCTAAATACACAAATGGGAAGGAATCTGCCATATTATTTATATTCTGTCTAATCAGTCCTGAGATTTACATTGCTCTGCCACACAGCACAGTAGACCTGCATCTTCTCTACTGCAGTTCTTTTGTCTGAATGGGAACAAATTCCCCCAGACACACTCCCGAATCTTGTGAGAAGACATCCCAGAAGAGAGAAGGATGTTCTCACCACAAACGTAGGGAAGTGGGCAACTCTGTATTATTTGCCATCGTTGTGCACAGGATGTCCAACAAGCTCATATAGATGTGACGATCAGGTGGCCACAAATGTTTGGCCATATAGCGTTTCAAGGAATGTCAGGATTATCTCACAAACCAATGAAGGATTAAAAATCAGCCTATAAAAAGGCACCAGTACAATACAGCTTTGAAGTCATATTTCCCAGTTGTCACCACTAGATTATACTGGAAAAGTCCAATGTAATCACTGCACACTGTGTGTCAATGGACAGTCCACAGAGGCTCAAACCAGCCCTCTAACACTCTGAAGACAAGATAGCTTATTTGGAAAATGCCATGTTTGGCAGATTGGTTATCGAGGTTTGATTTTTTAAAAATCTTACTAGGGCTTTCTGTCTCTCAGATAAGTTACTACTCACATTGGTTATATTTTTGGCTAACTGTAAAGGGCATTCTTCCCCATAGCCACCAATACATGGGGTATTCCTCCCACTGACCACCAATGTAAGGAGAATTCTTCCCACTGACTACCAATGAAAGGAGCATTCATCCCACTAATGACCAATGTAAGGGGAATTCTTCCCACTGACCTCCAATGTAAGAAATATTCTTCCCACTGATCACCAATGTAAGGGACATTCTTCCCACTGATCACCAATGTAAGGGACATTCTTCCCACTGGCCACCAATGTAAGGAGCATTCTTCCCACTGATCACCAATGTAAGGGACATTCTTCCCACTGATCACCAATGTAAGAAATATTCTTCCCACTGATCACCAATATAAGGGACATTCTTCTCACTGACCACCAATGTAAGGGACATTCTTCCCACTGATCACCAATGTAAGGGACATTCTTCCCACTGACCACCAATGTAAGGGACATTCTTCCCACTGACCACCAATGTAAGGGACATTCTTCCCACCGACCACCAATGTAAGGGGCATTCTTCCCACTGACCACCAATGTAAGGAGCGTTCTTCCCACTGATCACCAATGTAAGGAGCATTCTTCCCAGTGATCATCAATGTAAGGTACATTCTTCCCACTGATCATCAATGTAAGAGGCATTCTTCCCACTGACCACCAATGTAAGGTACATTCTTCCCACTGACCCCCAATGTAAGGGACATTCTTCCAACTGATCACCAATGTAAGGTACATTCTTCCCACTGATCACCAATGTAAGGAACATTCTTCCCACTGATCACCAATGTAAGGGACATTTTTCCCACTGATCACCAATGTAAGGAACATTCTTCCCACTGACCCCAATGTAAGGGGCATTCTTCTCACTGATCACCAATGTAAGGAACATTTTTCCCACTGACCACCAATGTATGGAACATTCTTCTCACTGATCACCAATGTAAGGAACATTTTTCCCACTGATCACCAATGTATGGAACATTCTTCCCACTGATCACCAATGTAAGGGACATTTTTCCCACTGATCACCAATGTAAGGAACATTCTTCCCACTGACCCCAATGTAAGGGGCATTCTTCTCACTGATCACCAATGTAAGGAACATTTTTCCCACTGATCACCAATGTATGGAACATTCTTCCCACTGATCACCAATGTAAGGAACATTCTTCTCACTGATCACCAATGTAAGGAACATTTTTCCCACTGATCACCAATGTATGGAACATTCTTCCCACTGATCACCAATGTAAGGGGTATTCTTCCCAATGATCACCAATGTAAGGAGCATTTTTCCCACTGACCACCAATGTAAGGGACATTCTTCCCACTGACCACCAATGTAAAACCCCGTACACACAATGAGAATACCGAATGAGTCATCGTCTGTTTTTTTTGCCTGCTAGTCTCATATCATAAGTGAAGAAAAATTTATCAAAAGTTACGAAAATTTTTGTATGAGAGAATAAAAATATGAAAGTGATGTAATGTACTGTATTGAATTTGTGTCGTATTTTTGGACAAAAACTGCTAATTTAATGAAAATCGTATGATCTGGTATACGGATCTGGTATTGTACGAGAAAACTTTTCTTGCGTATCCCTTCAAATAATTTCAGGCAATAGCTGTGTACTAACAATCAGATTATCGCATGATCGCTGCAAAAGCAGTATTTCTGATCATGTGTGTTTGGCTTAAGGAACTTTCTTCCCACTGATTACCAAAGTAAGGGACATACTAATACTTCCTCCTGTAGTCTTTCCAAGTCCACCAAAAGTTGAAGAGGTTGGTAAATACTATGGAGGACTAGTAGATGCATGAGCTGCCTACGTTTCCGCCATAATGTGACAGGGTGATAAGACAGGTGTGCAATTAGTAGACAATGACAGAGCGTTGTCACCCTATAACAGGAGGTAATAAACCATTGAAGAGCATCCTAAGGCAGCCTTTCTCAACCAGGGTGCCTTGAGGTTTCTTCAAGGGTGCCTTGGCAAAAAGTCTACTAATTGCCCAAAACTTGTATACAAGCCAGCATGTGGAACAAGCCTGCCTTTTAGATACACAAAGCCAGAAATTTTCATTGTGCACCATTATGACCTTCTAGCGTCCTAACAACAAATGACATCATCAGCTGATAAGGAGGATTGACCCTCCCCTGTCCCTCTCCGTCAGTGCTGCGGTCACATTAGCTTAGTGATGAAGAAAAACTGAGGGAGAAGAGAAACACTGGAATACTAGTCAGTACAAGTGTGCTTTGGAAGAATTCACCTCTAATGTTGGGTTTCCTACATGTGTGGATGTTGCTGCATTATATATAACTATTAGAATAGTTTTTCACATTTTAGAATGGGGTGCCTCGAGACTATCCATAATTTTAAAGGGTGCGTTGACTGAAAAAAGGTTGAGAGACACTGTCCTAAGGCTCACTCTATCATGTATTCCATGTGGTTCTCGCCATCTCAAGTCATTGTTCCCTTGCACTTCCACTGCCTACTGTCTAACCAGGCTCATTGAAAGCTGAAGAGCTTGTCAACTGCTATGAAGGACTATGAGATACCTAAGCCTCCACCATAATGTGACAGGGAGACAATGCAGGAGTACAGTTAGGAGACAGTGATAGAACGTTGTCACCCTATAACAGGAAGAAATAAACCATTGAAGAGCATCCTAAGCCTCACTCCATCATGTATACCATGAGGTTCCCTTCATCTCAAGTCATAGTTCTCCTGCACTCCCACTGCCTATTGTGCTCTATCCAGACCCATCGAAAGCTTGTCAACTACTATGGAGGACTATGAGTTATCTAAGTCTCCACCATAATGTGACAGGGAGACAATGCAGGAGTACAGTGATAGAATGTTGTCACCCTATAACGGAAAGTTATAAACCATTGAAGAGCATCTTAAGCCTCACTTCATCATGTATACCGTGAGGTTCCCTTCATCTCAAGTCATAGTTCTCCTGCACTCCCACTGCCTATTGTGCTCTATCCAGGCCCATTGAAAGCTTGTCAACTACTATGGAGGACTATGAGATACCTAAGTCTCCACCGTAATGGGACAGGGAGACATTGCAGAAGTACAGTTAGGAGACAGTGATAGAACGTTGTCATCCTATAACAGGCAGTAATAAACCATTGAAGAGCATCCTAAGCCTCACTTCATCATGTATACCATGAGATTCCCTTCATCTCAAGTCATAGTTCTCCTGCACTCCCACTGCCTATTGTGCTCTATCCAGGCCCATCGAAAGCTTGTCAGCTACTATGGAGGACTATGAGATACCTAAGTCTCCACCGTAATGGGACAGGGAGACAATGCAGGAGTACAGTTAGGAGACAGTGATAGAATGTTGTCACCCTATAACAGGAAGTAATAAACCATTGAAGAGCATCCTAAGCCTCACTCCATCATGTATACCATGAGGTTCCCTTCATCTCAAGTCATAGTTCTCCTGCACTCCCACTGCCTATTGTGCTCTATCCAGGCCCATCGAAAGCTTGTCAGCTACTATGGAGGACTATGAGATGCCTAAGTCTCCACCGTAATGGGACAGGGAGACAATGCAGGAGTACAGTTAGGAGAAAGTGATAGAACGTTGTCACCCTTTAACAGAAAGTCCCTGAACAAGGACCTTTATGGGAGGATTTCCAGGTTTTATATAACTGAAAGCTGCAGATCTCAGAAGATTGAAAATGATTTTTGAAATCATCTTAACAATCCAAATATTACACGAGATTCTAGGAATCAGATTAAAAAATTTTCTTCCGTTGTTTTTGTTTCGTTATATTGTTCTGCAAAACCACTCCTTTTGTGATTCGTTTCTTGCACACATTACACAACAGTAGTGTTTTTTTTGTCTTTTTCCATGGCCTCGATTGAGGCCATCAAACTGGATCTGCATTATTTACCAATACACAAAAGTATTGTCATATCACACATCGTGAAATGGACTCCAAAAACACCATCTGGCATTTGGGAACGCGCGGGGTAGGGAATGTGAGAAGCGACTATACTATACCACTCTGACTGGGACTCACCGCTCACAAATTTCACTGCCAAGAAAAGGTGAGAGCCCGTAAGCTCTATGGCGGAGGGTTTTTTTTACTTCTTTTTTTTTTTTTCCATGCTGTTTCAATCCCCAGGCAGCAGGAGAAATATTACAACGGCCTTGATCGTCCCTCCAAGAAATAAAAAAAAAAAAATGCTGAAAACTCCAAAATGGAACTAAATTAAACAAATCTACTTTGCAGGATTGCGAATGTCAGCAAGTGAACTCAAACTAAGCTTATTGGGTAAAAAAAAAAAAAAAAAAATCAATCAGGATATTTAGGTTAAAAAAAAAAAAAAAAGATTGATTCCCGCAAGGAGGGGATTTGTAACGATTACGGTATCCTTAGCCTTATCCAAGAACTCATTTGCACAGCTCTTATTAATTCGCCCTAAATTGCAAAGCCATATTGAGAGACGTATCTGACTCTCGTTAAAACTGTTTATTTTAAGCAATCTCTAATGCAAAAACAGGAAATGAGCACTTGAAAACACTTTAGCAATTTGAGGTATTGACTGCGCAATGAGGATATCATTACAATTTAACTGCTTGTCCCCGCTGTATATAACGACTTGACAGTCGGCTTTTTGGATGGGTGGTAAAGAGATACATTGGAACTAAAAGGCAATATATATTTAAAGGGACTCTATTCCTTAACAGTTTTCATAGTTTGCTTTTTTTTGTTTTTGTTTTTTTTTTATTAATTTTTTGGGGCATATTTCTAATAATTTGATACATTTTAATATTCAGCTTTTTGGATGGGTGGTAAAGAAATACATGGTAAATGAAAAGGAATATATATTTATAGGGACCCTATCCATTAACATTTCTCAGTATTTTTCAAATTATTTGATTTATTTTATACATTTTAATATTCAGCTATTTTTTGGATGGGTGGAGTCAGGGGTGGACTGACAACTCAAGGGGCCCCCGGGCAATAGGGAATCACAGGGTCCCTGTGTCCTTGCCCAAGCTCAAAAAATATAGTGAATGCGGGGTCCGGGGAGACCGGATATAGTAAATGCGGGGTCCGGGGAGACCGGATATAGTAAATGCAGGGTCCGGGGAGAGCAGATATAGTGAATGCGGGGTCCGGGGAGACCAGATATAGTGAATGCAGGGTCCGGGGGGAGCAGATATAGTGAATGCAGGGTCCGGGGAGACCGGATATAGTGAATGCAGGGTCCGGGGAGACCGGATATAGTGAATGCAGGGACCGTTGAGACCAGATATAGTGAATGCAGGGTCCGGGGAGACCGGATATAGTGAATGCAGGTTCCGGGGAGACCAGATATAGTGAATGCAGGGTCCGGGGTTTAGTAACACTTTAACAGATGTCAATGCAAGTCACAATATAGTCTCAGGAACCTTATGCTGTGACTTTGCTGGGTGACTTCCTGGTGACTTGAGTACGACTTTGATGTGACTTGATGCGCGACTTTCATGCCATGTGACTTTGCCTGGTTAATCTTCCTGTAGCGTCGGATCCAAATCAATATAGATGAAGATGAAGATCATCAGTATAGATGAAGATCCGACTTGGAGGCGACTTCTATTAAAGTCTATGGGCACATGTCAGATAGAAGTCGCCTTGAAGTAGTCCAGGAACCTTTTCTAAAGTCGGAGCGACTTCAGCAGAGCTAATTAAGATGGCTCTCATTGACTAACATGGGATTTCATATTTCATATACCAGGGGCGGACTGACAACTCATGGGGCCCCCGGGCAATAGGGGATCATGGGGCCCGTGTCCTTGCCCAAACTCAAAAAAACCTATGAAAAAGGTACCAGGGGCATCTCATGGGGCTCCCTACTGACCCCGGGCCCTCGGGCAGTGCCCAGAGTTTCCAAATGGTCAGTCCGCCCCTGGGTGGAGTAGAGATACATAATTATATTATTATGGGCAGCACAGTAGCTAAATGGTTATCACTTCTGCCTGGCAGTACTCGGGTCATTGGCTCAAAATCCCAGCCATGGCACCTCCTGCCTCGAGTTTGCATGTTCTCCCTGTGCCTACGTGGGTTTCCTCCGGGTGCTCCAGTTTCCTCCCACACTCCAAAGACATGCTGCTAGGTGAATTGGCTCTTGTCTAAATTGTCCCTAGTATGTGTATGTATGAATGTGAGTTAGGGACCTCAGATTGTACACCCCTTGAGGGTTGGGGACTGATGTGAATGTACAATATGTATGTAAAGCGCTGCGTAAACTGACTGCGCTATATAAGTACCCGAAATAAATAAATACAGGATTTATATGGCGCCAACAGTTTGCTCAGTGGTTTACAATATAACGGGAGACAATACAGCAACGATACAGTTCAATACAAGAGGGTTAGGAGGGCCCTGATCCTAGGAGCTTACAATCTAAGAAGGAGGGGCTGGAGGTACAAAAGGTAGTAACTGTGGGGGATGGACTGATAGGAGAAATAGAAGATTCCATTATT
The DNA here is from genome assembly GCF_062004578.1 of Staurois parvus. NCBI lineage: Eukaryota > Metazoa > Chordata > Amphibia > Anura > Ranidae > Staurois > Staurois parvus. The sequence goes on from NW_028318287.1 coordinate 681,370, forward strand.
AGCTGAGGGCAGGATAGGCTTCCCTGAAGAGATGGGTTTTCAGAGATCGACTAAAAGTGGGCAGAGTAAGCGATAGTCTGATAAATTGGGGTAGAGAGTTCCAGAGGGTTAGGAGGGCCCTGCTCCTTGGCGCTTACAATCTAAGACATTGTAACTAAAAGGCAATATATATTTAAAGGGACCCTTTTTATTAACATTTTTCATAGTTTTTTATTTATTTATTTATTTATTTTTTGGTTTGTTTGTAATAGTTTTATACATTTAAATATTCTGCTTTTTGTATTTCAATGGTTTTTATTAATTTGTAAATATTTTAACAAGACTTGAGCAGCAAGACACGCCCACGCAGGGGCTATCAATGGCACATAAAAAGATATTCTGATTTTTTGTATGGGTGGTAAAGAGATACATGTAAACTAAAAAGGAATACATATGTAAAGGGAACCTATCCAGCCTTTTTTTTGTTTTTTTTTTAAATTAATTTTATATATTTTTATATTCATCTTTTTTTTTTTGGGTGGGTGAGCATGCGATATATTGCAGCTAAAAGGAATATATATTTAAAGGGACCCTATTTATTAACATAGTTTTACACATTTAAATATTCTGCTTTTTGTATTTCAATGGTTTTTATTAATTTGTAAATATTTTAACAAGACTTGAGCAACAAGACACGCCCACGCAGGGGCTATCAATGGCACATAAAAAGATATTTTGCTTTTTTTTATGGGTGGTAAAGAGATACATGTAAACTAAAAAGGAATACATATGTAAAGGGACCCTATCCAGCCTTTTTTTTGTTTTTTTTTTAAATTAATTTTATACATTTTTATAGTCATCTTTTTTTTGGGTGGGTGGGCATGCGATATATTGCACCAAAAAGGCAATATATATTTAAAGGGACCCTATTTATTAACATTTTTTGTAGTTTTGTACATTTATTTTATTATTTTGTTTATTTTTATCAGTTTTATACATTTTAATATTCAGCTTTTTTTGGATGGGTGGGCTAGCGATATATTGCAACTAAAAAGGAATATGTATTTCAAGGGACTATATCCAATAACATTTCTTTGTATTTTTTTACATTTATTTTTAATAATTGTATGAATTTTAATATTTGGCTTTTTTTTTAATGGGTGGGCAAGTGCTATATTGCAACTAAAAAGGAATATATAATTAAAGGGACCCTATCCATTAACATTTCTCAGTATTTTGTTTTATACATTGTAATAATCTTCTTTTTTGATAAATGATAAAGAAATACATTGTAACTAAAAGGCAATAAATACCATTTAAGGCCATTTAAAGGGACCCTATTTATTAACATTTTTCATAGTTTTTTAAATTTATTTTATTATTTTGTTTATTTTTATTAGTTTTATACATTTTAATATTCAGCTTTTTTTGGATGAGTGGGCTAACGATATATTGCAACTAAAAAGGAATATATATTTCAAGGGTCTATATCCAATAACATTTCTTTGTATTTTTTTACATTTAATTTTATGAATTTTAATATTTGGCTTTTTTTTAAATGGGTGGGCAAGTGCTATATTGCAACTAAAAAGAAATATATATTTAAAGGGACCCTTTCCATTAACATTTCTCAGTATTTTTTTTTATACATTGTAATAATCTTCTTTTTTGATAAATGATAAAGAAATACATTGTAACTAAAAAGCAATAAATACCTTTTAAGGCCATTTAAAGGGACCATATTCATTAACATTTCTCAGGTTCCTTTTCATTTTATTTTTCATAATTTTATACATTTGAGTATTCTGGGGGTTTTTTCCTTTTTTTTCAGTTTGCAGCAATTCAGTTTAATGGCATAGAGATTTATTACACACAAAAATGTACGAACGAATGAATTCTTGTGTTAGCTAAGTGAATAAAATGTTTATTCATTTTTAAATTAATAATACATTTTTAGGGTCCATTCAGACTTATGGTAATGCTTTATGGAGTGCATTGTACTGACATTCATTTTAAATGGCGCAACCCAACGCACATTTACAGTAGCGTGCAATGCAGTTAGTATGGCTAAATAGTGTAATAAAAAAGGGTCGTGTGCGTTTTTTAGGTGATCGCTTTCTATTATTGCACTACAGACAACCTCAGATGTGTGAATCCAGTCTAGCCTTTGTTCACACCCATGCATTTTTAGTGCGTTTTTTTTTTATTTTGGAGAAATGCACTACAATCCATTTAACATGGTTTCCTATGGATCTAGTTCACAGCTGTGCGTTTTGAGCCAGCACGTTCTTTGGGAAAGGGCAGGGACTTTTTTTTTCCCACAGCAGATTGCGCTTTGCATGTTATAGATTTCAATACACCAAAACCGCAAGTGTTACTTAACCACTCCCCGTCCGGCCCATGTATATAAACAGGCCGGACGGTGGCAGTGCAGGGGTGGGTTGCCGTTCGTAAAAGGCGCCCGACATTTTGGATTGTGCGCGCTCCCTGGGAGTGCGCAGCACCGCGATCCAGTGCCCGTTGTGTCCTCCAGATACAGCGGAACACTGACCACTGTACGGGACCTCTGTGTGAGGTCCCGATCATGTGATCACTGATTGGCCAATCAGTGATCACATGAATAGGAGTAAGCAAGATGTCACTTCTGACATCATTGCTTACTACGTGTGAAATCTGTGAATGATCACAGAGATCACATGGTACAGGTCTATTCACAACAGCCTTGTACCATGTGGCAAGCTGTGACCAATCACAGCTCACACAGTATTGCAGGAATGCAGCCAGAGAGAAGGAGAAATGATTGCTTTTACAGCCTTTACGGGTGTAAAAGCAATCAGTGTAAAAAAAAAAAAATCTTCATCACCCCCCACAAGTAGCACAGTGTCACTATGGTGACTGCTAGGGTGACAGTATGTTAAAAAAAAACATAAATAATAATATAAAAAAAAAATGTAAAAAAAAATTTAGAAAAATTACAATTTTTGGTTATAAACTAATTTGGGTTATTTTCTTTACTAAAAAGATAACTGACTAAATATTATGTTATTTATTTGCAAAATTTTATAAGAAAAACATTTTTTCTAAATTTTTGGACTTTTTCATTTATATAGCAAAAAAAAATTAAAATCCCAGCAGTGAATAAATACCACCAAAATAAAGTTTTATCTGTCTCAAAAAAATGCTAAAAAATTCATATGGGTACAGTGTTGCATGACCGCGCAATTGTCATTCAAAGTGTGATAGCGCTGAAAGCTGAAAATTGGCCTGGACAGGAAGGGGGTGAAAGTGTCCGGACATGAAGGGGTTAAAGGAAAGTATGACAGTTCTGTTCATGCAGTGCGACTTTGATGCGACATTACACTCTCTGGTGGTCAAGTAGTATCAAAGTCATATCAAAATCGCACTACCTGAACAGAACTGTCATGCTTTCCTATTAGCCAAAAAATATGCGACTTTGGACACATAAAGATTCCTGAACTACTTTGATGTGACGTTGATATTACTTTGATACTACTTGAGTGCCAGAGAGTGTAAAGTTGCATCAAAGTCGCACTACATGAACAGAACTGCGCCAAAAAAACAAGCAAAACGCATCAAAAACGTGTACAAAAATTCATCAAAAACACATGTTCGCAAACGCGCTGGAAAAACACATCAACCGCATGAAGCCATGATGAGAATCTTGTCAGCATTTGTCCAGAGATACAGATTTTTGGTGAGGTTGTGCAACATATACACGGCTCAAAAAAATGAAAGGAAGACTTTTTAATCCGAGTCTAGCATCAAGTCAGTGAAACTCCTGGGATATTGATCTGGTCAGGTAAGTAGCAGAGGGGGTTGTTCATCAGTTTCAGCTGCTTTGGTGGTAATGAAATTAACAACAGGTGCACTAGATGGGCAACAATGAGACGACCCCCAAAACAGGAATGGTTTTACAGGTGACTTTTTTTTTCCCTACTCGTCTTTTCTGACTGTTCTTCACTAGTTTTGCATTTGGCTAGGGTCAGTGTTACTACTGGTAGCATGAGGCCATACCTGGACCCTACAGAGGTTGCACAGGCAGCCCAACTCCTCCAGGATGGCACATCAATACGTACCATTGCCAGAAGGTTTGCTGTGTCTCCCAGCACAGTCTCAAGAGCAGGGAGGAGATTCCAGGAGACAGGCAGTTACTCTAGGAGAGCTGGACAGGGCCGTAGAAGGTCCTTAACCCATCAGCAGGACCGGTATCTGCTCCTTTGTGCAAGGAGGAACAGGATGAGCTCTGCCAGAGCCCTACAAAATGACCTCCAGCAGGCCACTGGTGTGAATGTCTCTGACCAAACAATCAGAAACAGACTTCATGAGGGTGGCCTGAGGGTCCGACGTCCTCGAATGGGCCCTGTGCTCACTGCCCGGCACCATAGAGCTCGATTGGCATTTGCCATTGAACACCAGAATTGGCAGGTCCACCACTGGCCCCCTTTGCTTTTCACAGATGAGAGCAGGTTCACCCTCAGCACATGTGACAGACGTGAAAGGGTCTGGAGAAGCCGTGGAGAACGTTCTGCTGCCTGTGGCAGCACAGTGGCTAAATGGTTAGCACTTCCACCTGGCAGTACTGGGGTCGTTAGTTCAAATCCCAGCCACAGCATCACCTACCTGGAGTTTGCATGTTCTCCCTGTATGGGCTTTCTCTGGGTACTCCAGTTTGCTCCCACGCTTCAAAGACATGCTGGTAGGTTATATGGATCCTGTATAAATTGGCCCTAGTATGTGTGTGAATGAACGTAAGTTTCATCAATCACCTTAGATTGTACACCCCTTGAGGGTGAGGAACTGATGTGAATGTACAATATATATGTAAAGTGCTGCATAAACTGGCAGAGCATAATAAGTACCTGAAATAAATGAACATCGTTCAGCATGACCATTTTGGTGGTGGGTCAGTGAGGGTCTGGGGAGACATATCCATGGAGGGACGCACAGACCTCTACAGGCTAGACAATGGCACCCTGACTGCCATTAGGTATCGAGATGAAATCCTTGGACCCATTGTCAGACCCTACGCTGGTGCAGTGGGTCCTGGGTTCCTCCTAGTACACAACAATGCCCGGTCTCATGTGGAGAGAGTATGCAGGCAGTTCCTGGAGGATGAAGGAATTGATACCATTGAATGTCCCCCACACTCACCTGACCTAAATCCAATAGAACACCTCTGGGATGTCATGTTTTGGCCCATCCAACGCCGCCAGATTGCACCTCAGACTGTCCAGGAGCTCAGTGATGCCCTGGTTCAGATCTGGGAGGAAATCCCCCAGGACACCATCTGTGGTCTCATTAGGAGCCTCCCCCAACGTTGTCAGGCATGCATACAAGCACGTGGGGGCCATACAAACTACTGAAGACCATTCTGAGTTGCTGCAATGAATGGACTCGCCTGCTGCATCATTCTTTCACTTTGATTTTCGGGGTGTCTTTGAAATTCAGTCCTCTGTAGGTCGATCATTTCCACTTCCATCAAACGATGGGGCATCCTTACGTTCCTCACACATCACCCCGTCCATGTCAGTATAGAGATCCAGCAGGAGATTCCTCCCCATTGAGATCTGATGGGTTTTCAAAGTGTTCCTTCCATTTTTTTGAACAGTGTATTAACAAACTTGCCGGCTTTCACCTTGCCGGTCCCATAACATACCAACATTCTGGATAAGTGTGAAGGGGCTCTTAAATAAAGGATTAGGAAAGAGATTATTTGATAGCATCAGCTGTTTGTGCTGGAAGATGTTTATTACCACACCTGGGAACTTGCCGGCTTTTGCCCAGAGATGCCAGCTTTTCATTGTGGTGACCAAACGTATTTTATGGTACAGTAACGCACCAGACAAGTGTGAAGAGGCCATGAAATACAGGATGGAGGGGGATTAGGAAAGAAATGGTATGACTGCATCTCCCATTGGAAGGTTTTTATTCCCATGACTGGGAACTTGCCGGTTTTCTCTCATAGATGTTGGATTCAGGGGCGGACTGACAACTCATGGGGCCCCTGGGCAATAGGGGATCATGGGGCTTCTGTGTCCTTGCCCAAACTCAAAAAGCCTATGAAAGAGGTACCAGGGGCATCTCATGGGGCTCCCTACTGACCCCGGGCCCTTGGGCAGTGCCCTAGTTTCCAAATGGTCAGTCTGCCCCCTAGTTTCCAAATGGTCAGTCCGCCACTGGTTGGATTTCAGCGAGGTCACACAGCATAACATACAGTAACACACCGGACAACGTTGGGGCCCTAAAATACCAGACAAGTGTGAAGGGGGCCTGAAATACAGGACAGGAGGATTAGGAAAGAGACTGATTGATAGAAACATCTCTTTGTGTTGAAAGGTTTCCATTGCCATACCTAGGAACTTGCCAACTTTTGCCCAGAGATGCCGGCTTTTCAGTGAGGTAGAGAAATGTACTGTATATGAATGACCAGTAACAAACCAGACAACTGTGAAGGGGCTCTGAAATACAGGATGGGGGGACTAGGAAAGAGATTGTTTGGCAGCATCACCTGTTTGTGTTGGAAGGTTTCCATTGCCACACCTGGGAAGTTTCCGGCTTTTGCCCAGAGATGCCGGCTTTTCAGTGAGGTGACGCAACGTATATGAAGGTACAGTAATGCACCAGACAAGTGTGAAGAGGCCCTGAAATATAGGAGGATAAGGAAAGAGACTGTATAATTGCATCACCTGTTTGTGTTGGAAGGTTTCTATTCCCATGACTGGGAACTTGCCGACTTTCTCTCAGAGATATAGGCTTTCTGTGAGGTCACACAACAAATATTTACATACCGGACAACGTCGGGGCCCTAAAATACAGCACATGGGGATTGTGCTGTTGATTGCGGGTTTGATGGTGGCATTGTTGGATGTGATGGAGAAGCCAATGGGGGGTGGTGTCCAGGCTGGGGGGAAGACAAGAAACTCAGTTTTGGAGAGGTTCAGTTTAAGGAAGTGGAGCGACATCCAGTCTGATATGTCGCTCAGTAGGTGTGTGATTCGGGCGGAGACCGAGGGGATGAGGTGGGGGGTTGAGAGATAGATTTGTGTGTCGTCGGCATAGAGGTGGTAGCTGAAGCCGTGAGAGTGTATGAGTTGGCCAAGGGAAGAGGTGTAGATGGAGAAGAGAAGGGGCCCGAGGACAGAGCCTTGAGGGACCCCAACAGAGAGGGGGAGTGAGGGGGAGGTGGTAGCAATATAGGTAACGCTGAAAGAGCGTTGTGACAGGTAGGATGAGAGCCAGGAGAGAGCAGAATCTCTGAGGCCGAGGGAGTGTAGTTTTTTGAGGAGGAGGGGGTGGTCGACTGTGTCAAAGGCCGCAGAGAGGTCAAGGAGTAGGAGCACTGAATAGTGACCATTAGCTTTGGCGGTTAGCAGGTCGTTGGAGAGTTTGAGTAAGGCAGTTTCGGTGGAGTGTAGGGGACGGAATTAGGAAAGAGACTGATAACAGCAGCTGTTTGTGTTGGAAGATTTGTATTGGGCTTTATATCTGGGAACTTGCCGGCTTTTGCTCAGAGATTCCGACTTTTCAGTGAGGTAGAGAAATGTACTGTATATTAACAACCAGTAACAAACCAGACAACTGTGAAGGGGTTCTAAAATACAGGATGGGGGGAACTAGGAAAGAAATTGTTTGGCAGGATCAGTTGTTTGTGTTGGAAGGTTTTCTTTGCCACACCTGGGAACTTGCCGGCTTTTGCCCAGAGATGCCGGCTTTTCAGTGAGGTGACGCAACGTATATGAAGGTACAGTAATGCACCAGACAAGTGTGAAGAGGCCCTGAAATATAGGAGGATTATGAAATAGACTGTATAATTGCATCACCTGTTTGTGTTGGAAGGTTTCTACTCCCATGACTGGGAACCTGCTGACTTTCTCTCAGAGATGTCAGCTTTCTCACAACAAATATTTACATACCGGACAATGTTGGGGCCCTAAAATACAGCACATGGGGATTGCTATAGATTCTTTAATAGCATCAGCTGTTTGTGTTGGAAGGTTTCCATTGCCACACCTGGGAATTTGCCAGCTTTCAGTCAGAGTTTCCGGCACCTAAGGGAGGGAACGCAACATATATTAATGACCAGTAGCATACCAGACAAGGGTGAAGGGGGCTCTGAAATACAGGATGGGGGTACTAGGAAAGAGATTGATAGCATCAGCTCTTTGTGTTTGAAGGTTTACATTGCGATACCTGGGAACTTTCCGGCTTTCGGCCAGAGATGCCGGCTTTTCAGTGAGGTCATGTTACATATATGACCCACCAGTAACACACAAAACAAGTGCAAAGGGTTTCATAAATATAGGATGCGGGATTGTGAATGAGGCTGATTGACAGCATCCGCTGGTTTTTTTTTTGGATTTCATTGCCATACTTGAGAACTTTCCGGCTTACACCCAGAGATGCCGGCTTTTCAGTAAAGTTAGAAAGGTATATTACCGAGTAGTAACAGACCAGACAAGTATGAAACGACTCTGAAATACAGGATGGGGGGATTAGGAAAGATATTGTTGGATGGCATTGGCTGTTTTTGTTGGAAAGTTTGTAATGCCATATCTGGGAACTCGCTGGCTTTTTCCCAGAGATGCCGGAACTTCAGTGATTTCGAGCAAGGTATATTGACGACCAGTAAACACACCAGAAAAGTGTGAAGGGGCTATGAAATAAAGGATGGGGGGATCAGGAAAGATATTGTTGGACGGCATTGGCTGTTTTTGTCGGAAAGTTTGTAATGCCATATCTGGAACTCACTGGCTTTTGCCCAGAGATGCCGGATTTTCAGTGATTTCAAGCAAGGTATATTGACGACCAGTAAACACACCAGACAAGTGTGAAGGGGCTATAAAATAAAGGATGGGGGGATCAGGAAAGATATTGTTGGACGGCATTGGCTGTTTTTTTTTTGGAAAGTTTGTAATGCCATACCAGGGAACTTGCCCAGAGATGCCGGCTTTTGCCCAGAGATGCCGACTTTTCAGTGATTTCCAGCAAGGTATATTGACAACCAGTAAACACACCAGACAAGTGTGAAGGGGCTTTGAAATACAGGGTGGAGGAATTTATAAAAAGATTGTTGGCTAGCATTGGCTGTTTCAGTTGGAAAGCTTTTATTGTTATACTTGAGAGCTTTCCGGCATTTGCCCAAAACTTTTCAATGAGCTTCCTGGATTTCAAGCTCTATTCACCAGCCTAAATAGAAAAAGACCGGGCTCTCTAGAGCTCCATGCACACTGGGGAAGGGGGGGGGGCATTTTAATAAAGCTGGTAGCATTAGCTGTGTAAAGTCAAGTTAAAAACACAATTTCAGCGTTTTTTAGCGTTTTTGCATTAGTGTTTAGCCGCGTTTTTCCATGTTAGCATTTTTTTTGCTAAAAAAAGTAAAAAAACACCAGTTTTTCAACGTTAGAACACTTGTACAGCTAAAAAACTCACTAGTCCTGGGGTTTTTTTCCAGTCCAAAAATGCCTCTACCAAAAAACGCTGATTAAAGCCTATGTGTGCATGGACACATAGGATAACATGCTGGGGATGGACACAGGATAACATGCCGGGGATGGACACACAGGATAACATGCCGGGGATGGACACATAGGATAACATGCCGGGGATGGACACATAGGATAACATGCCGGGGATGGACACATAGGATAACATGCCGGGGATGGACACATAGGATAACATGCCGGGGATGGACACACACAGGATAACATGCTGGGGATGGACACATAGGATAACATGCCGGGGATGGACACATAGGATAACATGCTGGGGATGGACACACAGGATAACATGCCGGGGATGGACACATAGGATAACATGCCGGGGATGGACACGTAGGATAACATGCCGGGGATGGACACACAGGTTAACATGCCGGGGATGGACACACACAGGATAACATGCCGGGGATGGACACATAGGATAACACGCCGGGGATGGACACATAGGATAACATGCCGGGGATGGACACGTAGGATAACATGCCGGGGATGGACACACAGGATAACATGCCGGGGATGGACACATAGGATAACATGCCGGGGATGGACCCACAGGATAACATGCCGGGGATGGACACATAGGATAACATGCCGGGGAAGGACACGTAGGATAACATGCCGGGGATGGACACATAGGATACCATGCCGGGGATGGACACGTAGGATAACATGCCGGGGATGGACACACAGGATAACATGCCGGGGATGGACACATAGGATAACATGCCGGGGATGGACGCACAGGATAACATGCCGGGGATGGACACATAGGATAACATGCCGGGGATGGACACGTAGGATAACATGCCGGGGATGGACACATAGGATAACATGCCGGGGATGGACACACAGGATAACATGCCGGGGATGGACACACAGGATAACATGCCGGGAATGGACACATAGGATAACATGCCGGGGATGGACACATAGGATAACATGCCGGGGATGGACACACAGGATAACATGCCGGGGATGGACACACAGGATAACATGCCGGGGATGGACACATAGGATAACATGCCGGGGATGGACACATAGGATAACATGCCGGGGATGGACACATAGGAGAACATGTTGGGGGGTTTACTGGCTGTAGAAAAAAACGCCAAAAGCCAAAAACTGCTGCTGGAAAAAGTCCCGTGTGCATGAGGACTAAAGCTGGTCATACACGTATAGATTTTCGTTCAAGCATTTTTGTTTCAAGAATATTCGTTTGATTTGCTAATCACTAGTGGGGGTCAAATTGATGTTTGTTTTTGACCGCAGTGACGGGAAAATTCGAAGGGGCAGGAAGGAAAACTTTTCTCGATCAAATGAATATTTGGCCGGTATATGTGGCTATCGTTTAGAAATCACATTCATTTTTAACTCGAATGTTAAATGCAAAAGGCAATTTTCGAACAACATTTATCCATTCACCGAATGTTCAAAGAATGTTCGTACGACTTTGCTTACGAATATTCTCAGGCGAAAATCTACACGTGTATGGCCAGCTGAAGGCTCCATGTACATTGTCGCTTTAATAACGTTAGCTAAAAAAGCCTCCTCTATACACACGCTGGTTCTGGGTTTTTTTTTCCAGCCAAAAAATGCAGATAAACCACTTGCCAACCACGCTACAGCCAAATGACGACTACAGCACTGTTGTCCAGTTCTGGGAGGGTGTCATATGACCTCCTCGCAGAACGCGCCCTCCCGCACGCCCCCGGCGATCTCCGTGATCAGCTGAGTCCTATGGACACAGCTGATCATGTGATGTGGTAAAAGGCCAATCACAGCGGCCTTTTACCACATGATCAGCTGTGTCCAATGACACAGCAGATCACCGGTAAATGCAATTACCAGTTATCGGCTGCACTTTCCTCCCGCTGTCACAGCATGAGCCAAGTACTGCCGATAACCGGCAATTGTCAGAGGAGGGATCGGCACCAATCATCAGGGCACTGATGATCAGTGCCCAGCAGTGCCACCCACCAGTGCCAACTACCTGTGCCCAGCAGTGCCACCCACAAGTGCCTAGCAGTGCCTGGTAGTGCCACCCACCTTTGCCCAGCAGTGCCTGGTAGTGCCACCCACAAGTGCTTAGCAGTGCCTGGTAGTGCCACCCACCTGTGCCCATCAGTGCCTGGTAGTGCCACCCATCTGTGCCCATCAGTGCCTGGCAGTGCCACCCACCTGTGCCCAGCAGTGCCTGGTAGTGCCACCCACCTGTGCCCATCAGTGCCTGGTAGTGCCACTCACCTGTGCCCATCACTGCCTGGTATTGCCACCCACCTGTGCCCAGCAGTGCCTGGTAGTGCCACCCACCTGTGCTCATCAGTGCCTGGTATTGCCACCCACCTGTGCCCAGCAGTGCCTGGTAGTGCCACCCACCTGTGCCCAGCAGTGCCTGGTAGTGCCACCCACCTGTGCCCATCACTGCCTGGTATTGCCACCCACCTGTGCCCAGCAGTGCCTGGTAGTGCCACCCACCTGTGCCCATCAGTGCCTGGTAGTGCCACCAACCTGTGCCCAGCAGTGCCTGGTAGTGCCACCCACCTGTGCCCAGCAGTACCACCCACCTGTGCCCAGTAGTGCCACCCATCAGAGCCGAGCAGTGCCGCCACTCAGTGCCACCCATCAGTGCCCAATCGTGCAGCAAATATAAACGAAAAAGAAATGAACAAGAGCTGTGAAAAGAAGAGAAAATTCTTGTGCAGGCCATACATGGTACGCATTCCGAACGAAAATCAAAAACATCGTTCTCTCGGTAATTCGATGGCGCCATCAATGATTTTGAAAATCGACTGGCCGAGTCATAAAGTTCACTCCATATAACAGGCGAAACTTCTGTTCCTTCCAGGTCACGGCTCATGGCGCATATTCTTTTCGGAAAAACGATCGTACGATTTGACCATCATTGAGTCAAAAATCGGTAATTTTTCACACATTTTCCAACATGCCCGATCACCGAAAAGGGGGAGGAACCATGAAAATCGGCCGGTGCCATTGACCCCACTAACAAAGTGAAAATCAGCCGATTATTCTTAGGTTTGTATGGCCGGCCTTAGTGTGTCACAGAAACGGACGATTTTCGTGTGACCACCGGGCATGTTGTAAATTTCTTTAAAAACAAACCAATTTTTAATCAAGGTTGGGGGAATCGTGCGGGAAATAAAAGCGAAAAAGAAATGAACATGAGCTGTGACCTGGAAAGAAGAGAAAATTCTTGTGCAGGCCATACATGGTTCGAATTCCGAACGATTTTTCATCTGAAAATTGAAAATGTCGTTCACTCTGTAATCCGATGGTGCCATTAATGATTGAGAAAATCGACCAACCAAGTCATAAAGTTCACCCCATATAACAGCCAACAGCTGCTTTTTGTGTGACCATTGGGCAGGTTGGAAATTTTTTGAAAAACGAACGATTTTCGAATCAATGATGGAAGAATCGTGCGGGAAATATATACGAAAAAGAAATGAACATGAACTGTGATCTGGAAAAGAGAGAAACTTCTTGGTCACGAAAATCCTTTTCTGTAACCAGGGGCGGACTGACAACTCATGGGGCCCCCGGGCAATAGGGGATCATGGGGCCCCTGTGTCCTTGCCCAAACTCAAAAAAGCCTATGAAAAAGGTACCAGGGGCATCTCATGGGGCCCCCTACTGACCCCGGGCCCTCGGGCAGTGCCTGAGTTTCCAAATGGTCAGTCCGCCCCTGTCTGTAACAACATGAAGTGAAATTGAAGGCTTGGTTGGTCAAAATTCGAAATCAATGGTGACGCCATCGGATTACAAAACGCACAAAATTTTCTAAAGAAAATGTGTTCGGAATTTGGCCCGTGTATGGCCTGCATTAAAATAACAATCGTTCCAATGTTTTTCAGCCTGTATTATATTTATACTGTACTGTATATTTATACAGCCTGTATTATATATATATATATATATATTTTTTTTTTTTTTTTATTATTATTATTATTTTTTTTATTGTTATTATTATTATTAGTATTATTATTTTTATTTAATTTTATTTATTTATTTTTTTATTATTATTGTTATTGTTTATTTATTTATTTTTAATGGTTGAACTGGATGGACTTTTGTCTTTTTTCAGCCAGACTAACTATGTAACTATACAGAAGTAACATTATTTCCATTCCTGTTTCTGCTAGGGAGGGCTTCACCCCAGGGGCGGACTGACAACTCATGGGGCCCCCAGGCAATAGGGGATCATGGGGCCCCTGTGTCTTTGCCCAAACTCAAAAAAGCCAATTAAAAAGGTACCAGGGGCATCTCATGGGGCCCCCTACTGACCCCGGGCCCTCAGGCAGTGCCCGAGTTTCCAAATGGTCAGTCCACCCCTGCTTCACCCTCTAGTATGTGTCCTGGTGACAGGGGCGGACTGACAACTCATGGGGCCCTCGGACAATAGGGGATCATGGGGCCCCTGTGTCCTTGCCCACACTCAAACTACTCCCAAAAAAGCCTATGAAAGGTACCAGGGGCATCTCATGGGGCCCCCTACTGACCCCGGGCCCTCGGGCAGTGCCTGAGAGTCTGAATGGTCAGTCCGCCCCTGCCTGGTGACCATTGGCTACACCAATTAAAAACAATGCCCTCCCTATGTAGCAGAATGTCCGGCTGTACTGCCTGGTATACATGGAGCCCGTATTGGCATTTACTTCTAAGTAATCTTTTGTTTTCCTTTTCTTTTCTTTTTTTTGACACCTCTAATCTAACCAATGGCAGTAAATCAGTAAACAGCACAGTCAGCATTTTTTTTTTGTCATTTTACAGCAGCCTCAGAGTGAGACTGTTCTGGAGGAAAAGGTGGGCAGTGATGGAAACGGTCATAACCAACGTATTTCAGGGAAACGAAACATTTCCAGCAAAATAAACATGTTGGAGAAAAAAAGCCGGCAAGCCATTAGCAATAATTGGAGAACATTTGTTTTATGGCTGTAAAACACATAAACACATTTTCCATACGATAAAATCTGTCTGCGCCGCTCGCCGCGCTTTTGTCATCATAACAATTTTCGAATCATAACAATTCCCCCACTAATCCTCCGTACAACCATCTTGCAGCTGTCGGGATCCAGACAAACACAAACAGGGGACAGATTTCCTCTTGTTTTGTTTTCTGACAATTAAACAATATTTACCGCCAGAACACAAGATGGATTTGTTTGTCTCTCTAATCCAAATAATACAAATTGAAAAAAAAAAACCGCTTGGGATTAATTGCACTCCAGGAGGTCGCCGCAAGCCGCCATTTCTCCTGTCCGAAATTTAGTTTCTTCAGTCCAAAAATTCCCCCCCCCCCCAAATAGTTTTTTGTGGATTAACACATTTTCTGATTTTTTCTTTTTTTTTTGCTTTGATGTACAAATGTAATCGGCAACTTTTGGGTAAACCTGAACCCTAAGGGCCCATTCACAGTATCACTATGCGTCAACATGCATTCGCACTAGCAGTTACTGGGCAGTAAAATCCCATTGTTGTGTCGTGTTTTTACCGCCCTCAATTTCTCCCCTTTTAGCAGCAACGGCCTTGGCCATGATGGTTTGCTTTGTGTTAAGATATTTCCCTCCTTTTGCTCTTTTTTTTTTTTTGCATTGATGTACAAATGTAATGCAGGCCATAGACGGGTCAAAAACCGGCCGTTTTTTCATTAAAAAAATGAACAATCGGTCGTTCGATCGCCCGACGTTACCACCAACGGTAAAAACAAAATCGGCCGATTTTCGTCCCATCTACAGCCGGCATTTAATTACTTCTGTCCCTGCAGAGAGCTCCGCTATTATATTTTACATGAAAGTCTTGCGGTTGCAACAATGTATCCATTTGTATCCATTTTGGGTGCAGATGGTTTTATTCGGATACAAATAGATACATTGTTGCAACCGCCAGACTTTCATGTAAAATATAATAGCGGACTGGAATTCTTCTTCTTTTTATTCTTCTTCTACTTCTTCTGCTTCTTCTTCTTCTTTTTCCTCTTCTTCTTTTTCTTCTTATTCTCCTTCTCCTTTTTCTTCTTTTTCTTCTTCTTCTTCTTTTTCTTAATCTTCTTTTTCTTCTTTATCTTCTTTTCTTCTACATCTTTTTCTTCTTCTTTTTCTTCTTCTTCTTTTTCTCCTTCATCTTCTTTTTTTCTTCTTCTTTTTCTTCCTCCTCTTCTCCTTCTTCTTATTCTTTTCTTCTTCTTCTTCTTCTTCTTCTTTTTCTTCTTCTTTTCTTCTTCTTCTTCTTCTGCTTCTTCTTTTTTCTTCTTTTTTTCTTCTTCTTGCAGGTCTCGGCTCATGCGCAGGTTTTTTATCGGTAAAATGATCGGCTGATTTGCCCATCATTGCCAGGAAAATCGACGCATCGTCAAAATCGGCTGCGAAATTTTCCAACTTTACCAATAAAAAAAGTGCCAAAACCCCAAAAAACGGCCGACCAATTAACCCACTAACGGTGCGAAAATCGGCCGATTTTTTTTTCGGCCGAAAAATTGGCCGATTTTCAACCCGTCTATGGCCTGCATAATCGTCAACTTTTGGGTAAACCTGAACCCGAAGTGCCCATTCACACGATCACCATGTGTCAACACGCATTCGCACTAGCAGTTATTGGGCAGTAAAACCACACTGTCGGGCTGTGTTTTTACTGCTCTTAACCTCTCCTCTTTTAGCAGCAATGGCCGTGGCTGCGATGCTTTGCTTCATGGTAAGATATTTCCTACCTGTTGCTGCAAGCCTCCATTTTTCCTGTCTGAAATTTGGTTTCTTCAGTCCAAAAATCCCCCCCCCCCCAAATAGTTTTTTGTGGATTAACACATTTTCTGATTTTTTTTTTGCGTTGATGTACAAATGTAATCGGCAACTTTTGGGTAAACCTGAACCCGAAGGGCCCATCCACACCATCACCGTGCATCAACACACATTCACACTAGCAGTTACTGGGCAGTAAAATCCCATTGTTGGGCCGTGTTTTTACCACCCTCAAACGCTCCCCCTTTTAGTAGCAACGGCCGTGGCCGCAATGGTCTGCAAGATACTTCCCTCCTGTTACTTTTGGCGGGTGTAGCGTTCACTAAACATGACCGTTTTGAATGAAGCACCCCGTGACTGTGTGCGATGCAGGCGATCTATTGTGGGGTTCGAGGTGTCAATGAGGGCGGTGAAGAGTCTGTACAACACCTCCTCGCCACCTGTCAAATGTTCCCTGAAGAGCGATCTGAACGTGGATCACTCTTCAGAGATCAGAGCACATAGGAACGAGTCCTTTCAAAACTGACTGAGCTGCCAGTGCAGCAAAACGCACCAGAAATACGTCATAAGGAAGAATGTCGCCATCCGTGGTGCGCCGGTGATGTTCTTCCTCTTGGATGGTCTGCGGTTCCCAGCCCGTGGTCACTACAGCACCCAGCACTACTTACCAGCCATTTGTGTGTGCGGGGAAAATCTGCGTCTGGATAAATACAGCGTGCGGCATTTCTGGCACTGCAACGCGCGTTAGAACATTGGACTGCAAAGCCGCACGTTTCCGCTGGCAAGGGGGCGCCATTCCCAATCCATGGCATCGCATTGCACCAATACATGTCACGTGTCCTGCAGTTCCATGATGTGACTCGGCCCCGGGAGCCCCTTCCTGTCTGCGGCTTCTGTTGTCACGTTTTGCATTTCACTGTTCCATTGCATTTATAAAGGGCTCATTCACACTTCACTTGTTTTCCAGCTCCTGCCGAACGCCCCTATAGTGTTTGACAAGCGTTGGTCTGGTGTTTTTAACGCTCCGCAAACGCTCCATAAACGCCGCATGCGCGGTTTAGCGGTGGTTGCTAAGCATTTGTCAAGCGTTAAAAACGCCCCACAAATGCCTATAATGAAGTCTGAATGGTGCAGGGGTGGACTGACAACTCATGGGGCCCCCGGGCAATAGGGGATCATGGGGCCCCTGTGTACTCACGCACACCCAAAAAAGCCTATGAAAAAGGTACCAGGGGCATCTCATGGGGCCCCCTACTGACCCCGCACCCTCGGGCAGTGCCCAGGTTCCCAAATGGTCAGTCTGCCCCTGGAATGGTGTTAACGCTTCGCAAACGCCTCGCAACCGCACCGCAAACGCTGGCCGGGCGTTTGCGGAGCGGCACCATAAACTTGAATGGCAGGCTTCCACTCCTCCTGACTGGACCAGAGGCGTCTGTGTTGCCGCGACACTAACGCTCCCGTGTGAACAGCACTATGTGCTGCAATGTGCAGAATTTTCCGAGGCGTTTGGAAAACGGTAAAAACGCTTCCCAAACGCCTGTCTGCCGCCTGCTGACAACGCTAGTGTGAACGTAACCTAAGGTGACCTGTTCATCTTGGAGGGGCCGGCAACACGCAGAATGTGCTCTGCAGGATTGGTCCTTGGGCTCCTATTGTACTTAATGACTGGATCATCCAACACGCTCTGCGTTACCGAAACTCTCCAACATTTACCGCCATACATAATTGCTAGGTTGGCAAAAAAATCTGCATTGTGGTGTGGGTGCTGTACACCCGCGGTGTCCATTATGAGGGGTTCCCACCATCCCTGTGCTGAGTTCCCGGGTCTGTACACCCGCTGTGCCCATTATGAGGGGTTCCCCCCATCCCTGTGCTGAGTTCCCGGGTCTGTACGCCCACTGTGTCCATTATGAGGGGTTCCCACCATCCCTGTGCTGAGTTCCCGGGTCTGTACACCTGCTGTGTCCATTATGAGGGGTTCCCACCATCCCTGTGCTGAGTTCCCGGGTCTGTACACCCGCTGTGCCCATTATGAGGGGTTCCCACCATCCCTGTGCTGAGTTCCCGGATCTGTACACCCTGAAGCAAAAATGCTATTTAATTTATTTTTAATATTCAAAAGCAAACTCACCCACTCACCCAGGTCTCCGTGCTTTTATTTTGCTGAGAAATCACTTTGAACCCCTCCCCCTATAATTTCTGTCCATGACCATCTAAGGGCAGATGATTCATATAGCATTTACTTCCTTGAAGCCATCTGCCCTTAGCTCAGGCAAGCAAACTTAGAACTCCTCCTCCCCTGCAGAAGACTTCAGTGACAGAAACCAGGAAGCAACTGAAGAAATTATTAAAAAAAGTGTAAACCAAATAAATATAATATACCTTCCGATCTATTTACTAAGACTAGCAGCATAAGAATCCAGATAGTTCATGTTGACTAGGCATGGAGGGAGGGAGGGATGCATGGATGGAGGGATGGATGGGTGGATGGATGGATGGAGGGATGGATGGAGGGAGGGAGGGATGGATGGAGGGAGGGAGGGATGGATGGAGGGATGCATGGATGGAGGGATGGATGGGTGGATGGATGGAGGGATGCATGGATGGAGGGATGGATGGATGGATGGATGGATGGATGGGTGGATGGAGGGATGGATGGGTGGATGGGTGGATGGAGGGAGGGATGGATGGATGGGGGCGTGTTCTTTGAATATGATAAATTAATGAAATAGTGTAGCACTACCCCCTTAGGAGTTACCGAAGTTCTGGGTCCCCCTATAGTCCCGCACAGCCAGGCAACACACATTTTCCACAAACCTGCTTTCCAAAGACAGTAAACAGTCCTTGATCTTGGGGGTTTTTACGTTTTATTACAGGTATTGAACCTGGATGGGGTGAGGGGTGAATGGGATGCCCAGGGAACAGCAACCTGAGGACAACTTTCTGGCAACTATATACAAGTCCAAGATATGAACTTCTCTTTTAGGAAAGCTCTCCAGACTCTCCTGGTGGAACCCCCCAGACCCCAGAAAAGTCTTCTTCTAGGAGAGCTCTCCAGACTCTCCTGGTGGACCACCCCAGACCCCAGAACAATCCTCTTCTAGGAGATCTCTCCAGACTCTTCTGGTGGACCACCCCAGACCCCAGAACAATCCTCTTCTAGGAGATCTCTCCAGACTCTCCTGGTGGACTATCCCAGACCCCAGAAAAGTCCTCTTCTAGGAGAGCTCTCCAGACTCTCTTGGTGGACCACCCCAGACCCCAGAAAAGTCCTCTTCTAGGAGAGCTCTCCAGACTCTCCTGGTGGACCACCCCAGACCCCAGAACAATCCTCTTCTAGGCGAGCTCTCCAAACTGTCCTGGTGGACCACCCCAGACCCCAGAAAAGTCCTCTTCTAGGAAAGCTCTCCAGACTCTCCTGGTGGACCACCCCAGACCCCAGATAAATACTCTTCTTTACCCAGATTGTCTGAAGGAATCCCCGGGCAAGGGGATTCCAAAGCTGCCACTTTGAATGTAACAATCCCGGGTGTAGAGCTAGTCAGGTTTCCCCCCTGAATGCCCCCTCCCCTTGTCTGGCCCAGGGAAGTAGGATTACTCACTCAGTCCTTGTCTGTGAGCTGGTTGGGTTGGTGGCTCACTTCCGTCCTTCTGCTGGGCTGGTTCCTTTCCTGGCTCCTCAGGTGGTCCTCCCTCTGGGAACCAATGAGGCTGAGCAATCCTTCTGTCCAGGTCTCAGCCTCTAGGTATGCCCCTTCCTCCTGGGCCCCCTCCCAGGCTCCTGCATCTCAGCTTCCCTCATATCTTCCACCCGAACTCTCCTGCTGCTGAGCAGCATCGGTCATACTTAAGGGCTGTCCTGACCCCATGCCAAGCCTCCTGCTTGGGGATTGGCCAGGATCCCTTAAGTATGCAGATCAACCCCTCCTCAACCCCGCGCACTGCTTCCAGAATCTTCTCCAAGTTTCTAGAGCAGGGGGAAGTATTAACCTGGCCCTGACCTTTTTGGCAAGGGGGAGGGGTGGAGGCCCTGTCATGTTGGTGGTATGGGGCCCCGTGGTTTCTAACAGCAGTCCTGGTTACAAGCGTTTTCATTATGTGATGCGAAGTTCCACCTTAAGGGCCAATTCATATGTTACATTTATGGTAAGCTGTGAATAAAATGCACTATTACAGTACATGGCAATTATTATTCATTTATCTCCTGATAAGACAGACTGAACTGTAGCCATTCTGCACATGCTCAGTTTGGTGTGTATTACTAGAGAGTTTTTTTTTCTTGGGAGAGTGCATGTGATCAGCACAGCGCCAATCAGCACTGTCCAGGCAGAGGGTCAGGGGTTCTGCATCCTCCTAGAGCAGAAAGAAAACTCCTCCTACAAGCTTTAACCAGTGCTCTGCTGGACAATGATAGAAGTCACAAGACTGCTCTAACTGCTGATGAGAAAAGGTATTTAGCAATTTATATTTTCTAAAATAATTACATTTCCATGTTGTGTGTACTGTGGGAGACCAGATATAGTGAATGCAGGGTCCGTGGAGACCAGATACAGTGAATGCAGGGTCCGGGGAGAGCAGATATAGTGAATGCAGGGTCCGTGGAGACCAGATGTAGTGAATGCGGGGTCCGGGGAGACCATATATAGTGAATGCAGGGTCTGGGGAGACCATATATAGTGAATGCAGGGTCCGGGGAGACCGGATATAGTGAATGAGGGGTCCGGGGAGACCATATATAGTGAATGCAGGGTCCGTGGAGACCATATATAGTGAATGCAGGGTCCGTGGAGACCAGATACAGTGAATGCAGGGTCCGGGGAGAGCAGATATAGTGAATGAGGGGTCCGGGGAGACCATATATAGTGAATGCAGGGTCCGTGGAGACCAGATACAGTGAATGCAGGGTCCGGGGAGAGCAGATATAGTGAATGAGGGGTCCGCGGAGACCATATATAGTGAATGCAGGGTCCGTGGAGACCAGATATAGTGAATGCAGGGTCCGGGGAGACCAGATATAGTGAATGCGGGGTCCGGTGAGACCATATATAGTGAATGCAGGGTCCGGGGAGACCAGATACAGTGAATGCAGGGTCCGGGGAGAGCAGATATAGTGAATGCAGGGTCCGTGGAGACCAGATACAGTGAATGCAGGGTCCGGGGAGAGCAGATATAGTGAATGCAGGGTCCGTGGAGACCAGATACAGTGAATGCAGGGTCCGGGGAGACCAGATATAGAGAATGCAGGGTCCAGGGGGGACCTGATATAGAGAATGCATGATCCGGGGTTTAGTAATACTTTAACATAGCGCTAAAATAAATATTAAATTGAAAAAATGATGATAAACGCGCCAAATTATGCGCTAGCAAGTGATATAAAAGTGATGTCTCGATGCAGACGATAGGTAATCATAAGGTGACAACAGTATCATATAAACACATTATGTCGCATAAAAATGATATATAAATAAATAAAGGTCTATAAAATGATTGAAAAGGTGCGTCAGCTTTCCCAAATGAGGAAGACATCAAACATTCACTTTAAACTTCCATCGCATAATCGTAAGGTGCACGTGACGTCCGTGACGAGAATAAAGGGGCGTGTTTGCACTCACCAGACGTAAAATGGCACGTGTAGTATAAGGGACGCGGTTGGCCATCTGGAACCTGGTTGGGATGTGGCACTCCGATGGCGCTTGGTATACCCAGGGAAAGTACTCCAGACCCCTCAGTGCACCCTCTCCGATGGTGGGAACTGCTCGCAGGCTTTACTCACACCCGGCAATAGGTGAGTTCAGCAACAATGGGAGATCCACCTTAAGGAGCTCAAATCAGCCACCAGGACAAAAAGCTCTTGTTGCACTTTTTATGTCTGTGGCCTGTGTCTGGTCCAGGGGCGGACTGACAACTCATGGGGCCCCCGGGCAATAGGAGATCATGGGGCCCCTGTGTCCTTGCCCAAACTCAAAAAAGACTATGAAAAAGGTACCAGGGGCATCTCATGAGGCCCCCTATTGACCCCGGGCCCTTGGGCAGTGCCCGAGTTTCTAAATGGTCAGTCCGCCCGTGGTCTGGTCTGTCTGATATCACAATATCAAGCAGGACAAAACGCTCCACCTATAACTAAAAGATGACTTTTTTTTGGGGGGTGGGGGGGTGACCCTTTAATTCACATTGGGGTGGGGGGGGGTGACCCTTTAATTCACATCGATTAAATATTACAGGAAGAAAAAAAATAATAACAGTTGCTCTTTAATCCAAGCAGAAGACGAGCGGCTAGATTTGGACCCCGGAATACGGGAGCAGCGTGTTTTTTTTTTCCTTGGCATTGGTGCCGCTTCCCCTCGTGACCCGCTGGAAGCCACCAGACTAGCGCCAACCTTTTAAGGGCCACGAGGGCGGCGAGGCTGACAGAAACAGGTGGGCACACAGCGTGCGGCGGAGGATGGAATGCCAGCTCTGGCACGGCTGGGATTACGTGTGGCTAAGGCAAATCTAATTAAAACTCAGCATGCTTAAATAAGCTTTATATAACAAGCACTTCTTCTGCCGAGTTCATGGAGCCGGGAAGATTTCACCGCGAGGACCTTCCGCAAAGCCCCGGCCTGCTGTGTTCAGCATGTTCCTGCGTCTTGCCGGATGCCGATTGATAGAAGGGGCCCTTTCCACCGGTGCGCACCTTTACAGCGCAACAAAAAGCGCACAAAGTTGATTTCCCTGTAAATCCTATGTAACTGTTCACATTGCGGCGCTGCGAAAACAGAAAACACAGACAGTAAGAAAAAGTAAAACAAAAATAATAAAATAATCATTACAATAATGCCACAACGCACAAAAAAGAGTAATAAAAAAAAACACAGACGGTCAGAAAAAGTAAAACAAAAATGATTAAATAATCATTACAATAATGCCGCAACGCACAAAAAAGAGTAATTCAAAAAAACACAGACAGCGGAAAAAGTAAAAGAAAAATAATAAAATAATCATTACAATAATGCCGCAACGCACAAAAAACGTAATAAAAAAAAACACAGACGGTCAGAAAAAGTAAAACAAAAATGATTAAATAATCATTACAATGATGCCGCAACGCACAAAAAAGAGTAATTCAAAAAAACACAGACAGCGGAAAAAGTAAAAGAAAAATAATAAAATAATCATTACAATAATGCCGCAACGCACAAAAAACGTAATAAAAAAAAACACAGACGGTCAGAAAAAGTAAAACAAAAATGATTAAATAATCATTACAATGATGCCGCAATGCACAAAAAAGAGTAATAAAATGAAAAAAATGAATTAATTAAAAAGTAAAGTACCCTAAATACAACTCCCCCCCCCCCCCCCCCCCCGCACAGAAAACCCACAGACAGTAAAAAAAAGTAAAACAAAAATGATTAAATAATCATTACAATAATGCCGCAACGCACAAAAAAAGTAATAAAAAAAACACAGACGGCGGAAAAAGTAAAACAAAAATAATAAAATAATCATTACAATAATGCCGCAACGCACAAAAAAGAGTAATAAAAAAAAACACAGACGGTCAGAAAAAGTAAAACAAAAATGATTAGATAATCATTACAATAATGCCGCAACGCACAAAAAAGAGTAATTCAAAAAAACACAGACAGCGGAAAAAGTAAAACAAAAATAATAAAATAATCATTACAATAATGCCGCAACGCACAAAAAAAGTAATAAAAAAAAACACAGACGGTCAGAAAAAGTAAAACAAAAATGATTAAATAATCATTACAATGATGCCGCAATGCACAAAAAAGAGTAATAAAATGAAAAAAATGAATTAATTAAAAAGTAAAGTACCCTAAATACAACTCCCCCCCCCCTCCCCGCACAGAAAACCCACAGACAGTAAAAAAAAGTAAAACAAAAATGATTAAATAATCATTACAATAATGCCGCAACGCACAAAAAAAGTAATAAAAAAAACACAGACAGTGGAAAAAGTAATGCCAGTTGACATAAGGGCCTTTTCACCGCAACAAAATTGCATGAATATGATGTCCCTTTAAATCCTATGGAACTCTTCACATTGCGGCGCTGCGTTTGCCGTAAGAAAACACAGACAGTCAGAAAAAGTAAAACAAAAATGATAAAATAATCATTACAATAATGCCGCAACGCACAAAAAAGAGTAATAAAAAAAACCACAGACAGCGGAAAAAGAAAAATAATAAAATAATCATTACAAATAATGCCGCAACGCACAAAAAAGTAATAAATAAAACACAGACGGCGGAAAAAGTAAAAGAAAAATAATAAAATAATCATTACAATAATGTCTCAACGCACAAAAAAGAGTAATAAAAAAAACCACAGACGGCAGAAAAAGTAATGGCGGTTGACATAAGGGCCTTTTCACCGCAACAAAAGTGCATGAAAATAATGTCCCTTTAAACCCTATGTAACTGTTCACATTGCGGCGCTGCGTTTGCCGTAAGAAAACACAGACACTAAGAAAAAGAAAAACAAAAATGATAAAATAATCATTACAATAATGCCGCAACGCACAAAAAAGAGTAATAAAAAAAAACACAGACAGTAAGAAAAAGTAAAACAAAAATGATAAAATAATCATTACAATAATGTCGCAATGCACAAAAAGGAGTAATAATAAAAAAAACACAGACGGCGGAAAAATTAATGGCAGTTGACATAAGGGCCTTTTCACTGCAACAAAATTGCATGAATATGATGTCCCTTTAAATCCTATGGAACTCTTCACATTGCGGCGCTGCGTTTGCCGTAAGAAGACACAGACGGTCAGAAAAAGTAAAACAAAAATAATAAAATAATCATTACAATAATGCCGCAACACACAAAAAAAGAGTAATTCAAAAAAACACAGACAGCGGAAAAAGTAAAAGAAAAATAATAAAATAATCATTACAATAATGCCGCAACGCACAAAAAAGAGTAATAAAAAAAACACAGACGGCGGAAAAAGTAATGCAGAAATAAAAAGAACCCAGAAAACACACCCAAAACGCATTAAAAATGACAAAAGGTAAATTAAAAAACGATAAAAGTAAAAAGTGAAAGAATTAAAAAATAAATTAAAAAGTAAACTACCGCAAATACAACTCCCCCCCCCCCCCCCCCCCCGTGCACAAAAAAACCCCACAGACAATAGAAAACAGAAATATTTTAAATATTAAAACAATCATTACAATAATGCATTAAAAAAAATGCAAATGCAAAGGACACCAGATTAAATACAATAAACTACCATACAGTACACCCTTCCCCCCAAAAACACAGTGGAAAAAGTAATGCCGGTTGACATAAGGGCCTTTTCACCGCAACAAAAGTGCATGAAAATGATTTTCCATTAAATCCTATGCAGCTCTTCACATTGCTGCGCTGCGTTTTGAAAAGTGCTGCATTGTTGGTGCGCTTTTAATGCACCTCCCATTGATTTCAATAGGAAGCGCACTGAAAAAGCATAAAAAATGTACGTGTGATGATTTTTTTTTTTTTTTTTTTAATCACATATCCAAGTTTCACAGGTGCATGATGAGATTCACAACTCCAGAAATACCCACCCAAAATGCATTAAAAATTAAAAAAGTAAAATTAAAAAACGAAAAAAGTAAAAATTTAAAAAAAAAAATTAAAAAGTAAACTACCCTAAATACAACCCCCCTGCACAAAAAAAACCCCACAGACAGTAGAAAAAAATTAAAACTAAAATATTAAAACACTTATTATTATTATTATACAGTATTTATATAGCGGCAAAAGGTTTGCTCAGCGCTGTACATTATAGTGGGGGACAGAACATGAGACAATACAGTAACAATACAATACACGAGGGGATCGAGGGCCCTGCTCTTTCGAGCTTACAATCTAGGAGAGAGGGGATAGTGGTACAGAAGGAAGTGGCTGTGGGAGATGGAGTGGTAGGAGGAGTGGAGGAGATCAGCAGTTAGGTGAGGGTGGGGTAGGCTTCCCTGAAGAGATGGATTTTCAGGGTGCGCCTGAAGGTGATGAGGGTAGGTGACAGTCTGATGGATTGGGGTAGTGAGTTCCAGAGGATGGGGGAAGTCCTGGAGAAGTCCTGCAGTCGGGTGTGGGAGGAGGAGACCAGGGAGCTAGAAAGTAGGAGGTCTTGTGAAGAGCGAAGAGTACGGGTTGGGTGGTATTTGGGTATCAGGTCGGTGAGGTAGTTTTGGGCAGAATTATGAATGGCTTTGTATGTCTGTGTTAGTAGTTTGAATTCTATGCGTTGGGCAATCAGGAGCCAATGGAGTGAATGACAGAGGGGGGTGGAGCCAGTGGAGGGAATGACAGAGGGGGGTGGAGGCCAGTGGAGGGAATGGCAGAGGGGGGTGGCAGAAGCGGAGCGGTTGGTAAGGTGGATGAGTCTGGCCGCTGAGTTCAGGATAGACTGAAGCGGGGATAGTCTGCGATGAGGTAGGCCGGTGAGGAGGGAGTTGCAGTAGTCCAGACGTGAGATAATAAGGGAGTGAACGAGTAGTTTAGTAGTGTCTGGGGTTAGGAGCGAACGTATCTTGGAGATGTTGCGGAGGTGGAGCCTGCATGAGTTTGCCAGCGATTGGACATGGGGTTGGAAAGACAGGTTGGAGTCTAGAGTGACACCTAGGACTTTGGCTTGTGGGGTGGGATTGATGGTGGCGTTGTTGGTCGTGATGGAGAGGGTGGGGGGGGGGCACGGGCTGGGGGGAAAATAAGGAGCTCGGTTTTGGAAAAGTTAAATTTGAGGAAATGGAGCGACATCCAATCTGATATGTCGTTCAGTAGGTGGGCGATATGGGCGGAGACTGAAGGGGTGAGGCGAGGGGTGGAGAGGTACATTTGCATGTCATCGGCGTAGAGGTGATAGTTGAAGCCGAGGGAGGAGGTGTAGAAGGAGAATCGAAGGGGCCCGAGGACAGAGCCTTGGGGGACCCCAACAGAGAGGGGGAGCGAGGGGGAGGTGGTGGCGTTATAGGTAACGCTGAAGGAGCGTTGGGATAGGTAGGAGGAGAGCCAGGAGAGAGCGGAGTCTCTGATGCCGAGGGAGTGTAGTTTATTAAGGAGGAGGGGGTGGTCGACTGTGTCAAAGGCCGGGGAAAGGTCGAGGAGTAGGAGGACTGAGTAGTGGCCATTAACTTTGGCGGTTAGCAGGTCGTTAGTGATTTTGATCATTACAATTATGCTGCAATGCATAAAAAAAAAAATGCAAATACAAAGGACTCCTGATTAAATAAAATAGACTACCATAAATATACCCTTCCCCCCAAAAAAACAGTGGAAAAAGTAATGCCTGCGTTTTGAAAAGTCCTGAATGCTGCATTTTTGGTGCGCTTTTTAATGCACCTCCCATTGATTTCAATAGGAAGCGCACTGAAAACACATAATGCACTCGCGATGGGTTTTTTTTTATCACATATCCAAGTTTCGCAGGTGCGTGATGAGATTCACAAAGCCAGAAAACACACCCAAACGCATTAAAAATTTAAAAAAAAGTAAAATGAAAAAAAGTAAAAAGTAAAAAAAAATAATGTAAAAAGTAAACTACCGAAAATAAAACTCCCCCCCCCGCACAAAAAAACCCCAAAGACAGTAGAAAAAAGTAAAACAAAAATATTAAAAGAATCATTACAATAATACTGTAATGCAGAAAAAAAATATAAAAAAAAAACAAACAAATGCAAAGGACTCCAGATTAAATAAAATAAACTACCATAAATACACCCTAAACCTCAAAAAAACACAGTGGAAAAAGTACTGTCGGTTGATAGAAGGGCCTTTTCACTGCAGCAAAAGCGCATGAAAATGATTTCCCTTTAAATCCTAGATAACTGTTATCAAATATATCGCCTGAGGGACCGCAAAACACCCAAAATTTTGCTAAGTGTATGGTTTTAGAAAGTCAATAAGAAGAAAAAAAAAGAAAAAAATATATATTTTATATATATATATATATATATATATTATTTTTTTTTTAATTATTATTATTATTTATTTATTTAATTTTTTTTCCAGGCTTGTTCCGTAAGCAACCAATCAAAAATCTTCTCCTTGTCTGAAAGCAATTTTATTTTTTATATTTGCAATTGCTGCATTTAGAAAAAACGTCCTGCATGCCGCATTTCTGGTGCGCTTTTCAATCCACCTCCCATTGATTTCTGTAGGACTAAAAACGCATAAAACTTCCCGTCAGTATGAAATGGGAATATTTTGTCCATCATTGGGAAGAGGAGACAGGTGCCCTTTGACTGGGACAGGTCAGTTGAGTATTCCATCCGGAACCCAGATGCGTTTTGGAGTTAAGAGTGGAGGTAGGAGAAAGGTGCATTTACCCAGGAGGAAGGCAGCAGGAGTCAAAACGCACGACAGAGGCGAGTTCGGGGGTCTGATTTTGGCTCGCATGGAGGAAACATGGAATTTTCGGTGGTTTCCGTCTATCATTTGATACCTTTTCAGTTCACATGCGGAATAAAATCTGGTTTAAATTTTATCTCCGTGTGTGGTCAGCGTCGGATTGTAAACCGATGTGACAGGCTAAAGCACAGACACAACCCAATGTCTTCCCTTCACCCTTCCAGGAATCTTTGCTTGCAGCGCCGAGATTATAGGGATTTCCCATCATAGTTAGCCGTAATTTGGACATTTCCCCTTTAAACTCCATTCGGAAATATCAGCAATTGCTATGGCATCCTTTTCCAGCCAGCCGTGACGGGAGCTGGTCATTACCTCATAGATGGGCGCACGCGTCGCTGTTACCAAATATATCGCCTGAAGGACCGCAAAACACCCAAAAAAGTGTTATTTACATATAAACAGGCCACAAGACCCCCTAACGATATTGTTTTAGAACATCAATAAGAAGAAAAAAATATATATATACAGTTATGTTCAAAATAATAGCAGTCAGACATCACTAACCGGATCAATCACTGTTTTTGGTAGAAATGACATTTCTACATGGCAAATAATTTACTATCAGGTGTAGTAGAGTAATAGAAATCCAACAGACCCAACAGTCATGACATGCATGCTGCTGATTCGGTGTCATTGAATCACTCATTGAAAGGGGCATGTTCAAAATAATAGCAGTGTGGAGTTCTATTAGTGAGGTCATTCATTCTTTGAAAAACAGGTGGCAATTATTGCCCTTATTTAAGGAAGGAAGGCAGCAAATGTTGTACATGCTGGTTACAGTGCATTTCTCTCTGAAATTCTGAGGAAAATGGGTCGTTCCAGACATTGTTCAGAAGAACAGCGTACCTTGATTAAAAAGTTGATTGGAGAGGGGAAAACATATAAAGAAGTGCAGAAAATGATCGGCTGCTCAGCTAAAATGATCGCAAATGCTTTAAAATGGCAACCAAAACCTGAAAGACGTGGAAGAAAGCGAAAAACTACCATTCAAATGGCGCGGACTCAGCCAACAATCAGCTCCAGGAAGATGAAAGAAGGTGTGACGTTCCCTGTGAGGACTGTTACAATTAGAAGACCCTGATGTGAAGCCAAGCTATCTGCAAGAAGTCCCCGCAAAGTCCCACTGTTGGAAAAGAGACGTGCTGAAGAGGTTACAATCTGCCAAAGAGCACATTGACCGGCCTAAAGAGAAATGGCGCAACATTTTGTGGACTGATGAAAGAAAGATTGTTCTTTTTGGGTCTAGTGGGCGGAGACAGTTTGTCAGACGCCCCCCAAACACTGAATTCAAGCCACAGTACACTGTGAAGACAGTGAAGCATGGTGGTGCAAGCATCATGATATGGGGATGTTTCTCATACTACGGTGTTGGGCCTATTTATCGCATACCAGGGATCATGGATCAGTTTGAATCCATCAGAATACTTGAAGAGGTCATGCTGCCTTATGCTGAAGAGGAAATGCCCTTGAAATGGGTGTTCCAACAAGACAACGACCCCAAACACACCAGTAAATGTGCAACATCTTGGTTCCAGACCAACAAGATTGACGTTATGGAGTGGCCAGCCCAATCCCCGGATCTTAATCCAATAGAAAACTTGTGGGGTGACATCAAAAATGCCGTTTCTGAGGCAAAACCAAGAAATAGAGAAGAACTGTGGAATGTGGTCCAATCATCCTGGGCTGGAATACCTGATCACAGGGGCCAGAAGTTGGGTGACTCCATGCAACACAGATGTACAGCAGTTCTCAGAAACAGTGCGACTACAACCAAATATTCATTAACCTCCTTAGCGGTTTTCCCGAGTGTAAAATTTCAGTACCAAGAGCGGTAACCCCGAGCTACACTCGGGCTTACCATGCGGCGTTCTCCGGGGGTCCCTGCAGCACTTACCTTGTCCTTCGCTCCCACGATGTGTCCCCTGCAGCGTCCTCGGCCATCTCCTCCGGCCGATGCCGGCATCCGGCTACCGTGTTCCGGTCCCTGTGACGTCGGGACGTACGGGCGCCGGAACCGGCGGGAAATTTGAAATTTTTAAAAAATGTCATTTTTGCTGTCATTGCTGTTTCAATGCATTTCACATACATTTTGTCCCGAGTGCTTTGTCCGGTGCCCTGCCTGCATTTTTACTGTTCTTTCTGCCTGGAAACTGAGAAAAGTCCATGGCGTCCAAAAAGCGTCCCTTTACGTCAAAAGCGGTTTTAGACCGGCTAGAGAACAGCGATACTAAATCAGAACCACTTGCAGAATTGAGTGATAATGATTCGTGGGGGAAATTCGTCATCAGACACTGAAAACGATTTTGCGACTTTGCTCAGTGATGTGCGAATTTGCCTCTGTATTTCAAATTTCAGTGTTTTTGGTTTGATTATATTATTGAATTAAATTTATTATTATATTATTATTTTTTATGATTATTTATTAAATTATAATTTATGATTTCGTGTTTCAAATTTTATCATATGCAGAATGTATACTAGACTCTTGTTTGGATTTCAGTGAGTTATTGCTAAAAATTACAGCCTACAATAAAACTACATATTTCCATGTAAAAAAATTGTACCGCTTTCAGCACAAAAAATCGGAAAGAATCAGACCGCCGAGGAGGTTAAGTGATCCAAAGGAAAGCAAAATCTTCAAACATTTCTCAGTTTATATAGTGAATGTTTGAGTTTGTAAAAAAGAATACAAACACTGCGATTTTTTTGAACCGTCTAATATTCACTTTTCTTCCATTTTTTTAGAGGAACAACACAAATTTGATGTATTTTTCTTCATGTTTTGATTTGGAATAGAATGTGTCGTGTTCCCAATGCATTTGTGTGGATGGAAATAAAAGCTATTAGAAGGATTTTGAGCTTTATTCACTTTTTTCAACACACTGCTATTATTTTGAACACAACTATATATAATTATTTTTTTTTAATTATTATTATTTATTTATTTTATTTTTATTTATTTATTTTTTTTCCGTGCTTGTTCACTAAGCAACCAAAAATCTTCTCCTGGTCTGAAAGCAATTTTATTTTTTTATATTTGCAATGACATGGCTGAAATAATAATTGTTGCAAAGTAAAGTAAATTCCTCCTCCTGAAAGCGTTCTGTAGTGGCGAACTTGAAATTTATCCCCGGGACCTAACAGTTCCCCACAACTTGAATGCATGGTCCAGACATCGGATGCTGATTACAGATCAACAAAATTGAAATAATTTTTATTTCGCTGAAAATTTCTGCTAAATTCTGGCTATTTCAGAATTTATCTCATCAGAAAAAATTGGCTACCTATGTTGCAGCTAAAAGGGCCATCGCTAGGGCCTGGAAGAAGCCAACTGTTCAGTTCGCGGAGGTGAGAACAATTATGACCACCCTCATGGTCCATGAAAAAAAAATGTTGAGTATTCTTAATGACTCCCATCCTCGGTTCCTGAAAATTTGGAACCTTTGGTGGTCTTACACTCACCCTTCCATTCCTGAATACAATACAGTATTAGGGGGGACCCCCATGCTCAGGCCATCTCAATACTGTTTCTTTCTTCCTGATCTTTTCTTTCTCCTTTTTTTTATCTGTTTCCTTTTTCCTTGCTCTTCCCCAAGGTTGTGTCCCTCTCTCCTTTTCCCTCCCTGTCCCTGTTTTTTCACAGCTCTCCACCACGACTTATCTCATCAGAGTTAACATTCAAGCTCATTTGTTCCTATTAACCACTTGACCTCCAGAGGATTTACCCCCCTTAATGACCACGCCTCTTGCTACTCGGCGCTGCACTAATTCAACTGATAATTGCGCGGTCATTCAATGCTGCACCCAAACAAAATTTACGTCCTTTTTTTCACACAAATAGAGCTTTCTTTCGGTGGTATTTGATCACCTGTGCGCTTTTTATTTTTCACGCTATAAACAAAAAAAGGCCAAAAATTTGAAGAAAAACGATATTTTTTACTTTCAGTTATAAAAAATATATAGTAAACTCAAAGTTAGTTATAAATTTAGGCCAAAATGTATTCTGCTCCATGTTTTTGGTAAAAAAAATCCCAATAAGTGTATATTGATTGCTTTGTGTGACAGTTATAGCGTCTACAAACTATGGTATAGATAATGGAATTTACGCCATTTTTTTGCTATACAGCGCTGCGCTAGTTTAACGGACAATTGTGCGGTCATGCAATACAGTACATAAATGAAATTTACATTCTTTTTTTTCCCATAAATTGAGCTTTCTTTCGGTGGTATTTGATCGCCTGTGCGGTTTTTATTTTTTGCCCTATAAAAAAAAGGCTGACAATTTTGAGGAAAAAAACAATATTTTGGACTTTTTGCTATAAAACATGTCCAGTAAAAAAAAATGTTAAAATCAAATTTAGTCATAAATTTCTGCCAAAATGCATTCTGCGACATGTCTTTGCTAAAAAAAAACCCAATACGTGTAAATTAATTGGTTTACGTGAAAGTTATAGCGTTTACAAATGGCGGGAAAGATACTGGGATTTTTAGGGTTTTTTTTATACTAATAATGGCGGCGATCAGCGACTTATGGCGGCGATCAGTGACTTATGGCGGCGATCAGTGACTTATGGCAGCGACCAGCGACTTATGGTGGGACTGCGGACATTCTGACATTGGGGGGTACTGACTTGGGGTCACTAACATCCCCAGTGACACCAATACAGTGATCAGTGCAAAAAAAAACCACTGACACTGTACTAATGGCACTGGGGAGGAAGGGGTTAAGTTTATTTTTCAGGGAAAGGGTTAACTGTGTGAAGGGGGTGTTTTACTAGGGGGCGGGGTGTGTACTGCATGGAACACCACTGATCGGGAGAGAGAAACTCTTCTGTCCTGATCAGCGTGTCCTGGAGCTGTGAGGGAACTGACAGAAAGCACAGCTACTGCAGCCCTGCTCTCTGTCAGCGATTGCTGCCGATCGCCGGGACATAGCCGGTAAAGACCGGCTGTGACCCGGCGACTGACATCCGCGGCTGTGATCGGCGGGACAGGTAGGGCGGCAGCGCGCCTCGCGCGCACCCCCTACCTGTTTTAAAAACACACGTTTTAAAACGTGGTTTTGCCCAGCCATGCCGCCCTGCCGCCGTATTTCTACAGTGGCTGGGCGGCATGTGGTTAATGGCTTATCTGACAATTGGTCCCCTGCAAGGTTCCTTTTTTTTCTTACCAATTGTACCCTGATATTGACTTAACCACGAAAAAAGTGAAAAACCAATAAAAATTATTGTACAAGAAGAGTGATCTGATGAATTGAAATCAATTGCAAATTCCCTATTTGCCATGAAAATGAACTTAGTCCCAAAGAAACATTCCCGCTGCATTTCAGCCCTGGCACAGAAGGACCAGCTGACATCATGTCAGTGATTCTCTCCTTTACAGAGGTGTCAGTGTTGATGAGTACAAGGCTGGAGATCGATCCGTCATTCTGATTGAGTTAGAATAACAGACTGGAAGCTTTAAAAGAAGAGTGGTGCCTGAAATCATGTTCTTCTTCTGTTAACTATGGTTACCTGCAAGGAAACATGGGCAGTCATCATTGCTTTGCACAAAAAGGGACTCACAGGCAAGGATATTTCTGCTACTAAGATTGCACCTAAATCAACCATTTATTGGATCATCGAGAACTTCAAGAAGAGAAGTTCAATTGTTGTGAAGAAGGCTTCAGGGTGCCCAAGAAAGTTCAGGAAGCGACAGGACCTAAAGTTGTTTCAGCTGAAGGCACCACCAGTGCAGAGCTTGCTCAGGAATGGAAACAGGCAGGTGTGAGTGCACTGTGAGGCGAAGACTTTTGGAGGATGGCCTGGTGTCAAGATGGGCAGCAAAGAAGCCATCTCTCTCCAGGAAAAACATCAGGGACAGACTGATATTCTGCAGAAGGTCCAGGGACTGGACTGCTGAGGACTGGAGGAAAGTCATTTCTCTGATGAATCCCCTTTCTGATTGTTTGGGGCATCAAGAAAAAACCTTGTCCGGAGAAGAAAAGGTGAGTTCAACCATCAGTCATGTGTCATGCCCACAGTAAAGCATACTGAGACCATTCATGTGTGGGGTGGCTTCTCAGCCAAGGGAGTGGACTCCCCATCAACCATCAAGCCATCTCTCTCCAGGAAAAACATCAGGGACAGACTGATATTCTTCAGAAGGTCCAGGGATTGGACTGCTGAGGACTGGGGTGAAGTCATTGCTCTGATGAATCCCCTTTCCGGTTGTTAGGGGCATCAAGAAGAAAACCTTGTGTGGAGAAGAAAAGGTGAGCTCTACTATCAGTCCTGAGACCATTCATGTGTGGGGTTGCTTCTCAGCCATATTTAAAATTATGGACAGTCCCGAGGCACCCTTTAAAATTATGGACAGTCTCGAGGCACCCTTTAAAATTATGGACAGTCCCGAGGCACCCTTTAAAATTATGGACAGTCCTGAGGCACCCTTTAAAATTATGGACAGTCCCGAGGCACCCTTTAAAATTATGGACAGTCTCGAGGCACCCTTTAAAATGATGGACAGTCCCGAGGCACCCTTTAAAATTATGGACAGTCTCGAGGCACCCTTTAAAATTATGGACAGTCCCGAGGCACCCTTTAAAATTATAGACATTCTCGAGGCACCCTTTAAAATTATGGACAGTCTCGAGGCACCCTTTAAAATTATGGACAGTCTCGAGGCACCCTTTAAAATTATGGACAGTCTCGAGGCACCCTTTAAAATTATGGACAGTCCCGAGGCACCCTTTAAAATTATAGACATTCTCGAGGCACCCTTTAAAATTATGGACAGTCTCGAGGCACCCTTTAAAATTATGGACAGTCTCGAGGCACCCTTTAAAATTATAGACATTCTCGAGGCACCCTTTAAAATTATGGACAGTCTCGAGGCACCCCATTCTAAAATGTGAAGACTCTTCCAACAGTTTTATGTAACGCAGCAACATCCACACATGTAGGACACCCAACATTAGAGGTGATTTAGTCTTCTAAAGAAAATACACTTTTGCACCCTGGTACTGACTAGTATTCCTATGTTTCTCTTCTCCGCCAGTTTTTATCCATCACTGAGCAATGATGGAGAGGGGTGGAGGAGGGTCAAACAAGGATGTTGTGCAGGCAGCTGACATCCTCCTTATCAACTGATGATGTCATTGGTTGTCAGGACGCCGGCGGCTAGAAGGTCGTAATGGTGCACAATGAAAACCTGTGGTTTTGTGTAACTAAAAGGCGGACTTGTTCCACCCGTTGGCTTGCATAGAAGTGTTTGCCAATTTTTAGACATTTTGCCAAGGCACCCCCCTGAAGAAACCTTAAGGCACCCCAGGGTGCCAGGGCACCCTGGTTGAGAAAGGCTGAGCTAGATGATGCTGGGAAGAAACCTTAAGGCACCCTGGTTGAGAAAGGCTGCCCTAGACCTTCATCTCATTGAGAACTTGTGGTCAATCCTCAAGAGAACGAAAAAAAAAACCCTACAAATTCTAAATGGTGGTCCAGAAGGTGATTGACGACATGCCTCGGAGAATTGTAGAGGTCTTGACAAAGACGGGTCACCACTGCAAATGTATAAACTTCATGTCATTGTCAATAAAAGCCTCTGTCGCTTCCGAAATGCTTCTAATTACACCTCAGGATGCCAAAGTCACATCTAACAAAAAGATCCAAAAACACGGAAGCAGCAGACTTTGTGAAAATGAATATTTGTGTCATTCTCCAAACGTTTGGCCAGGGCTGTGCTCACAGAACTCATCCTCTCGGTATCATGGAGAAGGAGGATCTGCTAAACATAGCTGACCTCAGCATGGAGTCAGTTCAGTTCTCGTTTCGTTTTATCGGAGCTGAAATCATTATGGTCTGGCTGCGGTCCAAGCTGTTTCCTCCACTTCCCAGAGTGTATAGGAAATGTAGGATCATTCTGTAGGCGTTCCGGACAGAAGCTCTGAAAGTTGTCTTTTCCACCCTTTGCCGGTCGCAGAGGTCGGGGAACCTGGGCGGGAAATGTTCAGAGTCGCTTACCTTTCATGTTGTCATCCTGCAGCTCTGCTTTCTTATTTTGTTCATATTTATGTGGAATTGAAAGTAAATGACTTACCTGCCCTCAGGGCTGCCAATAGAAATCATGGGGCCCTGTGCACTCTATCTGACAAGGGCCCCCTTGAACACCCAGAGGATAATAATGAGCCAGTGATGATGCTGTGGTGAATTGTGGGTGTGGCCAAATCGTGCTAACAGTGGGAGTGGCTTAAAACATCAGCCTACATACACGGTACAGGTGTCAGGAGTATACAACCTATAGCATGCAGGGGGCAGGAGTATGTAGCAGAAGGCAGGGGGCTGGAGTATGTAGTAAACCAGGGTCAGACTGACAACTCATGGGGCCCTCGGGGAATAGGGGATCATGGGGCCCCTGTGTCCTCATCCCCACACTCAAATCACACCCGAAAAAGCCTATGAAAGGTACCAGGGACATCTCATGGGGCCCCCTACTGACCCCGGGCCCTCGGGCAGTGCCCGAGTTCCCCAATGGTCAGTCCGCCCCTGTAGTAAACATAATGCAGGGTTCAGGAGTATGTAACACACAGCATGCATTGGGTCAGGGGTATGTAACAAACTGTGCATGGGGTTAGGAGTATGTAACAAACTGACTGCAGAGGTATGTAACAAACTGTGCATGGGTCAGGACGATGTAACAAACTGAGTGCAGAAGTCAGGAGTATGTAGCAAACAGCATTCATGGGGTAAGGAGAATGTAAAAAACTGTGCAGGGGTCATACGTATATACCAAACTGAGTGCAGGGGTTAGGAGTATGTAAAAACAATGTGCAAGGGTCAATATTATGTAACAAACTGTGCATGGGTCAGGAGTGTGTAACAAACCGTGCAAGGGTAAGGATTATGTTACAAACTGAGTGCAGGGGTTCAGTAGTATGTAACAAACTGTGCAGGGGTCAGGAGTATGTAACAAACTGATTACAGAGGTCAGAAGTATGTAACAAACTGTGCAGGAGGCAGGAGTATGTAAAAACTGAGTGCAAGGGTCAGGAGTATGTAACAAACTGATTACAGAGGTCAGAAGTATGTAACAAACTGTGCAGGAGGCAGGAGTATGTAAGAACTGAGTGCAAGGGTCAGGAGTATGTAACAAACTGATGGCAGATGTCAGAAGTTCAATATGTAACAAACTGTGCAGGGGTCAGGAGTATGTAACAAACTGAGTTCAGGGGTCAGGAGTATGAAACAAACTGAGTGCAGGAGTATGTAACAAACTATGCAGGGGTCAGGGGTATGTAACAAGCTGTGCAGAGGTCAGGAGTTTGTAACAAACTGAGGGCAGGAATATGTAACACACTATGCAGGGGTCAGGGGTATGTAACAAACTGTACAGGGGTCAGGAGTATGTAGCAAACTGAGGGTTAGGAGTATGTAAAAAACTATGCAGGGGTCAAGGGTATGTAACAAATTCAGTGCAGTAGTTAGGAGAATGTAACAAACTGAGTGCAGGAGTATGTAACAAACAGAATGCAGGGGTCTGGAGTATGTAAAAGAACTATGCAGGGGTCAAGGGTATGTAATAAATTCAGTGCAGTAGTTAGGAGAATGTAACAAACTGAGTGCAGGAGTATTTAACAAACAGAATGCAGAGGTCTGGAGTATGTAACAAACTGTGCAGGGGTCAGGAGTATGTAACAAACTGTGCAGGGGTCTGGATTATGTAACAAACTGTGCAGGGGCACTCTGCTACATACTCCTATCTAACCCTGTGAAGATCGCTATACTTACTTACCTATTCTGAGGCCGCCCCTGTCCGCCTCCAGCTGTGGCTTCTGTGTAAAGAGAGGTGACCGACAACGACTGGGAAATGAAGAGGAGATGACATCACCCATTGACTTTCTATGGGGTATCCGTTGTCGGCTGCCCCTCCTATACACAGAGGCTGCCGCCAACAGCCCAGCGTGGGAGCGGACCAGAGCGACTTCAGCATAGTAAGCATAGCGATCTTTTCTTTACAGGGTCAGATAGATCAGGCTGAGAATGGGGCTCGGAGTAGGTTTACAGTCAGTTAGGATTTGGGTGAATTCCACTAAAATGAGATGTTATTCTCCAGGGTCTCTGGTTTAAGAAAAGATATCATGTTTTGGGGGGATTTAATAATCTTCAGGCCTAAAATGATTTTTTTTAATCCTGTGCAAAGATGGCTCTGGTAGCAGAGGGTTACGGAAACTCCTTTCACCTATCCCAGACCTGTTCTTGTCATCTGATTACAACTGTTAGGCTGGCCATACACTATACAATTTTCTTTATAAAATTGCTTTAGATTTACCAAAAACCTATATAATGAGGTCAAACCCAAACAACACTTTCAATTGTATCCAATTACGTGGGCCCTTGTACTATATAGTTGAAGGTAAATCTAAAGAAAATTGGACAGAAAATTGTATAGTGCATGGCCAGCCTTAGACTTTGCACATTTAGTTTTGATGCATCTGGAATATATGTACTAGATAAAATACAACAAAGAGAGAAATATGTGGCTGGAAATAATAATTATTGAACAATTATACTATACAAAAGCAGAGCTGTTGCTCTGTTTAGGCGATATAGAGGCTCGCTCCTCTGATTACAAACTATGGTGTCCGTTTATGACACAGAGAATAGCTGCGATTCAACAGATCTCAGCTATTCTCTGGTCATTCACAGTTTATGACACTCAGGAGATCATGTCAGCCCTTCGCTGGAGATCTGTGTTCTCCCTCCAGATTCTCCAGCCCAGAGCTGGAGAATCAGAGGGACCGCAAACTAAGCAGAGATAATTTACCTCTGCTTAGTAAACTGATCTTTTACTGTAAACTCGCGAGATTATAGTAAAATGAGCCGTTTTTCAGAGTTTGTAGACCGTTCTCCAGCGTTTGGAGACCGCTCTCCCTTCGTTCGGAGAACCGCTTCATAAACTGCATTCACAGGAGAACTGTGTTCTCCGAGAATGCCGGAGAACTGAGCAGCGATCTATTACCGCTGGTTCATAAACGGACACCTAAGCATGCCATTGCTACAAAGTTACTAATATGAGTTCCATGGTTGCAATATACAGTGGGGATCGAAAGTTTGGGCACCCCAGCTAAAAATGTGTATTAATGTGCATAAAGAAGCCAAGGAAAGATGGAAAAATCTCCAAAAGGCATCAAATTACAGATTAGACATTCTTATAATATGTCAACAAAAGTTAGATTTTATTTCCATTATTTACACTTGCAAAATAACAGAAAACAAAAAAATGGCGTCTGCAAAAGTTTGGGCACCCTGCAGAGTTAATATCTTGTACTGCCCCCTTTGGCAAGTATCACAGCTTGTAAATGCTTTTTGTAGCCAGCCAAGAGTCTTTCAATTCTTGTTTGAGGTATCTTTGCCCATTCTTCCTTACAAAAGTCTTCCAGTTCTTTGAGATTTCTGGGCTGTCTGTCACGCACTGCTCTTTTAAGGTCTATCCATAGATTTTCAATTATGTTGAGGTCAGGAGATTGTGAAGGCCATGGCAAAACCTTCAGTTTACGCCTCTTGATGTAATCCCCAGTGGATTTCGAGGTGTGTTTAGGATCATTATCCATTTGTAGAAGCCATCCTCTCTTTAACTTCAGCTTTTTCACAGATGGCATCAAGTTACCATCCAAAATTTGCTGAAATTTTATTGAATCCATTTTTCCTTCTACTCATGAGATGTTCCCTGTGCCACTGGCTGCAACACAACCCCAAAGCATGATTGATCCAACCCCATGCTTAACAGTTGGACAGAGGTTCTTTTCATTAAATTCTGTGCCCCTTCTTCTCCAAACGTACCTTTGCTCATTCCGGCCAAAAAGTTCAATTTTAACCTCATCGGTCCACAGAACTTGTTTCCAAAATGCATCAGGCTTGTCTATATGTTCATTTGCAAAGTTCAAACGATGATTTTTGTGGTGAGGACGTAGAAGAGGTTTTCTTCTGATGACTCTTCCATGAAGACCATATTTGTACAAGTATCTCTTTATAGTGGAATAGTGTACCACAACTCCAGTGTCTGCCAGATCTTTCTGGAGGGATCGTGCAGTCAAACGTGGGTTTTGAATTGTTTTTCTCACAATCCTGCGAGCTGTTCTGTCTGATATTTTTCTTGGTCTTTCAGATATTGCTTTAACTTCCACTGTTCCTGATGACTGCCATTTCTTAATTACATTCCGAACAGAGGATATTGACATCTGAAAACGCTTTGCTATCTTCTTATAGCCTTCTCCAGCTTTGTGAGCGTCAACTATTTTCAGTTTCAGTTTTCTAGACAACTGCTTAGAAGAACCCATGGTGCTGATTGTTGGGGCAAGGTCAGATGAGTCTGGGCATTTAAAACCTTTGAGATTGACATAACCTGGTCTTCCCAGACGATGATTGAGAACAATCCATGACACTGGCAGGTCTCAGCTTAGCAAAGGGGGCAGTGCATGCTATAAATTCTGCAGGGTGCCCAAACTTTTGCAGACGCCATTTTTTTGTTTTCTGTTATTTTGAAAGTGTAAATGATGGAAATAAAATCTAACTTTTGTTGACATATTATAAGAATGTCTAATCTGTAATTTGATGCCTTTTGGAGATTTTTCCATTTTTCCTTGGCTTCTTTATGTACATTAATACAAATTTTTAGCTGGGGTGCCCAAACTTTCGATCCCCACTGTATCTAATTGGGACACACTCGGTACTGGCAGGTTGTATATCGGGCTTATGTAGCCCATTCAGGGGCGGACTGACAACTCATGGGGCCCCCGGGCAATAGGGGATCATGGGGCCCCCTGTGTCCTTGCCCAAACAAAAAAGCCTATGAAAAAGGTACCAGGGGCATCTCATGGGGCCCCCTACTGACCCCGGGCCCTTGGGCAGTGCCCGAGTTTCCAAATGGTCAGTCCGCCCCTGAGCCCATTCATAGTTATAATAACATGATGGCTCTGATGAGGAGGGATATTATGTATCTGACAGTTTTATCTGTGCACAATTTGGGGAAGGGTGTGCTTTTTTTTAAATATTTTATATATACTTTACTATATATTTCATATATATTATATTTATATTTTAAATATATATTTTTATTATATATTAAAAAAAATAGATTTTTATAACCTTTTCTTGTTTACTTTTTTATGTGTGTCTTTACAGAACAGCTCTTAAGGTTTTATGTGTGGGTGTGCTTATTTTTATTCTAATTATATATATATATATATATATATATATATATATATATATTTATAATATTTATATTATAAGTTGGTTTATTGTGTGCACAACTTGGGGAGGGGTGTGCTTATTTTTATTTATATTTTCGATATAAAATCATGTATTATTATTTAATTTATTTTATGTGTACATAAATTGGGGATGGGTGTGCTTATTTTTATTTTATTGTATATTTGGTATATGTTATATATATATCTATATATATATCTATATATATATATCTATATATATAATTTTGTAAAGCGCTGCGCAAACTGTTGGCGCTATATAAATCCTTTATAATAATAATAATAATATATGTAATATTTATATTTTACATTTATAACATACATTTTTATTATAAATTTTTTACTTTTACTTTTATAACCTTTTCATGGTTACTTTTTATTACCCATGGTTTTCTTTAATAGAATTTTCAACAAACATCATTTCCATGAGTGCCTACATATATTTCTCTCCTTGCTGTATTGTGTCATAGTGTAGACAGTGCTCCATCTCCATTGGAAACAGGAAATGACTATTGTTAAAATTTCAGGAAAGTGGCAAAAATTCCTTTTAATGTTTTCTGCTGACTGAAGGTTCTGTTGGGTTTATGACTAGAGTGCATGATGGGGATGTCAAATCGGGGGGATCGACCCGTACAGAGTGGTTGTCATGCAGTGGAGGAAACCATTGAAATGGTAGAAGCGGCGGCAGAGCGAACAGGTCCTCGCCCTTTATACTTTTCCTTTTGTACAAATCACAGAGGTAAATTAGTTGAATGGGAACTCTTGTAGAGTTTAAAGTAGAAGCGTTTCTGTCATTGGCGGCTGTTAAAGTGATTGCAAATTGCCGATTCATTTCTCTCCTTACAAGTGTCACTTGAACACAAACCTTGTTTATCAGGATCGAAAAGGATGTAAAACATCTCCGAAAATCCTGTGCTGGAGCATGAAATCCCTACTGTAGAGAGTCGCTGGATTTATTGGTGGTAACTAATGTATGGTTGGACTGGCTTGACATGTATGCATTGCGAGTAAGTGTGTTACGTTGCTTTGACAATTATTATGTCTGCATTCACATTGCTGCGCACGTTGGTGCGTGTTGGCGTGCTAATAATCAAATAATAATATAATGGCAGGAAAGGTCTGATTTCCTGTCCAGCAGAGTGAAACAAAAAACAAGAAGTGCACCAACCTTGCGCATTACCTTAGTAACAGAATTTATTAATAGAAGACAGGTACTCACAAACAGCGAATAAAATCAGGCATGTAGTCCTCAAAGGGACTTCAAAAATAAGAAGCCAGCGCGAATCCCATCATGGGGGTAGACACTCAGTATAGCTGACGCGTTTCGAAGGCTATGCCTTCTTCCTCAGAGCTCTACCTATCTTCTACCTATCTTCTATTAATAAATTCTGTTACTGAGGTAATGCGCAAGGTTGGTGCGCTTCTTGTTTTTTGTTTCACTTTGCAGTATCGATCGGGCTTCCCCAGCCCTGTTTTGGAGCTGCACAACCTTGAAATATACTGGTGGTCGCTTGCTCTGGTGTTGGTTCCATCTATTTGCCACAGGTCTGGGCCCTGGAGCGCAGGATAAATCGCATCTGGTTCCTGTCCAGCAGGTTCCAGGTCTGTATATTTCTAGGCACTTTTTACAGCCTGGAAGAGGGAAGGAAAAGACTGGGAAGTAATCAGGTGAGCTGTATGCAAAACTACTGACAAGGACCATGTTGATTGGAGGGGAAAGTAGAGAGCGCGGAGGTGACCTTATCAGTCTAAAGCTGATCTGTTAGTAGGATGGTGGTGAAAAGACAACACCACTGTATGCCTGAATTGTAAGTGGTATAGTCCACTTTAAAGGGCTGTGTAGTCCTCGGGACTGGATGGACAGAAAAGCAAATCCTTTGGCAGGTGAAGCAACTCCCATATATGTGTTTCAGCTGTTTCAGCAATGTTGTCCCCCCCCCACCCGACATACTTATCTTCCCTTTGCCCCCTTACCCATGGTCTTGAACTGCCTGGTAAGAAAAGTTCCTAGTACTTCTGGGTATATGGAAACATGAGACTCTTTCCACTTCTTACAATGCTGCCCTGGGTGGCCAATGTCCAGACCTAGCAATGTCACTGGGGGTAGGAGGAGAGCCCTTAGCCTTGTGTAACCTTTGACAAGTTCCACCTAGAGCTTACTCAGGCCTTCTTCCCTTCCAGAGGTAGACAGAGCAGCATGGGAGCAAAGGAAAAGTGAACATGGGGGGGGTAGTAGGTGGCATTTAAAGATACCCTGGTATAAGAGAAGTATGGTGGCTGCCATTGCTGCATAGTTTTTAAATGATGGAGGAACTTCACCCTGGAAATTCTCCTGCCATCTTGAAATGTCCTGCTGATGTGTTGCAGGTCTCAGCCAGGTATTTGGGGCAAGTGAGGGTTTCCATGCATGCACAGATATGCATCAAGCTCAGCATTCTCATCCTTTATACCTAAGAG
This sequence comes from Staurois parvus, assembly GCF_062004578.1. Lineage (NCBI taxonomy): Eukaryota > Metazoa > Chordata > Amphibia > Anura > Ranidae > Staurois > Staurois parvus. The sequence goes on from NW_028318287.1 coordinate 725,724, forward strand.
AAACTCTACAATTACATTTCAGGCCTTGAGGAACCCCTTCTAAAACCAATCCATTGGAGATCAGTGGGAAAATTCCCCTTTTGCCATGGTGGTCAGAATGCTTCCCTTTTAGACGGCTAAAAAGACCATTACTGTCATGCAGTTGGCTCTGCCCATTGGCATAGGCTCCAGAATAATGCAAGCACCATCAAATGGGAGGTCAATCAACCACAGATGAAGGAACATCTAGATAACTCTGAAGGAGCCCTTTGGTTCCAGGGAACTCTGGTTGAGAACGGCTGCTCTAATTTCTTGTATCTGGAACCATGTAGAGATGTCATTTGTGCACATGCACAGATGTCATAGAGCACATGCGCCCCTCAATAAAATACTGTCTCCCGGGATATGTGCCATAAACATCCCAGGAGGCTTCAGGGGACCTACATCATTCTCGCCTAGGTGAGGAAACGGGAAGTGTCCAGAGCACAAAAAAGGTACTAAATCTTTCTAGAAATGATGAAACCTTCTGCTATTGTGTAAAGGGAATGAAACAAGAGAGAAATATTTATTTTAATGGGTGAAGATTTATTTTAGGTGAACTGCTTGGTTTGTCCTACAAAGGGCCAAGCCTAGGGTCCCCAATAAAAACACTCAGGGTTCCCTTTAAACACACGCTGTGAATTTTTCAATACGTTGCCAGCCACAGAGAGGCAAATAAACCTTCTAATTTTGTTTACTTTGCTGCGTGAGGGTACCTGCCGCTTCCATCCAAATTCTCCTGGAGAGAGCTGAATCATTTTGTCATTAGAATGGATGATGCTTCACGAAAGTGCTTGCAGGTGATTTGGATGGAATAATTGGTGCCCAAAAATCACAAGCAGCAGATGCTGGAGAGCCAATAAGTTGCGCAATAAAAAAAAGAAAGAAAAGAAAACGAACACCGTTGACTTCCAGCCATCAAGGTGCTGTGGAATGTTCCAATAAGACAGCAATAAAACATAAATGAAATATTGAGCACAAGATTTCAGAGATATACCAGCTGAAGACTCTGCACTATTAACCTGACCCTGTGCAGAACGTTTGCGGTTCCCGGACAATAATCTAAGTGCCAGCAGACTGAGCGGGATCAACCCTGGGGCAGGTTAACACATGCACGGTAGCCGCCACTATGTGTTTTTACGGTCACACGCACCATACGCATTCTCTGCTCTTGCAATTTTGACTTTCTGAAAGAAATGATCATATCACTCGCGCCACATCCAGACAGGAATGTAACAGAGTTTATTATATTGTCGCTTCCTTTAAGGAGGCCAAACTTTCTTTTGATTTCTGAGATCTGAGATCCAGTATAGCCTCCCTGGCGGTATTCCCGAGTGTAGCTTGGGGTAAAGTTTCAGCACCACAAGCGGTAACCATGAGCTACACTTGGGAATACCATGCGACGCTGCTCCGGGATCTGTTCTTCTCTTACCTTGTCCTGCGCTCCCGCGATGTCCCCCCTGCAGTGTCCCCTGTAATGTCCTCCGGCCGATGCCGGCATCTGTCTTCTGGGTTCCGTTCCCTGCGACGTCGGGATGTACAGGGGACGGAACATCGGGAAATTTGAAAATGACAAAAAGTGACATTCACTAAAATCACTAAAATCACATAGTATACCATTCCTGTATCAAACCATTTCACATACATTTTGTCCCGAGTGCTTTGTCCGGCGCCCTGCCTGCATTTTTACTGTTCTTTCTGCCTGGAAACTGAGAAACGTCCATGGCGTCCAAAAAGCGTCCCTTTAGGTCAAAATCAGTTTTAGACCGGCTAGAGAACAGCGATAGTAAATTAGAACCACTTGCAGAATTGAGTGATCATGATTCGTGGGGGAAATTCGTCATCAGACACTGAAAACGATTCTGTGACTGAGATCAACGATGTGCGAACTTGGCGCTCTATTTCAAATTTCAGTGTTTTTGGTTTGATTACATTATTGAAGTAAATTTATTATTATTATATTATTATTTTTTATGATTATTTATTAAATTATAATTTATGATTTCGTGTTTCAAATTTTATCCTACCCGGGATGTTTACTAGACTCTTGTTCAGACAGATTTCAGTGAGATATTCCTAAAAATTACAGGCATACAATAAAAAAAATACATATTTCCATGCAAAAAAAGTACCACTTTTAGCACAGAAATATGGACATAATCAGACCGCTAGGGAGGTTAATAGAGGAGTGTGGGGTATTCATACTCACCTAGGTGGATTTAGCATTGACCCAATGCTGCATCTGTCCCCCGCCAACTCTACACCGAGAACTGAGCAATCAAAGGCCTCTTTCATTTAACGCTCTGTGCTCTGCCCCTCCAGTACTGTGGAGTCAGGAGAGGCTGACTCAGGATCACAGTGGCGCACTGAGAGTCTGAGCCAGCTGCCAGTCCAGGCCTCTGGGTGGATACCGACATTAAAGTTGGGATCTCTCTAGAGTCTGGACCGGCTGAGTGAAATCAGCAAACAGCAGACTAGCCTGTTGATGGCTGCATATGGGTCACAGGGTGCAGAACGAAGTGCATTCCTGTGGTCCCCATGAGAAGTAGAGCCAAAAAAACCCGACTTGTTTAATGATATTTGGCCATCAGAATTCAGATGGTAGGGTCAGAATTTGGCGTAAACAACATGAAAGCATGGATCCATCCATTGAACGGTTCAGGCTGGTGGTGTCATGGTGTGGGGGTGATATTCTTGGCACTAGATTCAGAGCTCTGAATCATAGACCGTCCATCTAAAAAGGTGTAACTGGGAGCTGTGAGGGCTGTATTTGTTTTTTTACTTTATATGTTTAAAAAATACACTCACCAGCCACTTTAGGTACACTTTGCTAGTGCCAAGAAAATCACCCCTACACCATTACACCACCACCACCACCACCAGCCTGAACCGTTGATACAAGGCAGGATGGATCCACCACATCATGGCACCACCACCACCAGCCTGAACCATTGATAAAAGGCAGGATGGATCCACCACATCATGGCACCACCACCACCAGCCTGAACCATTGATAAAAGGCAGGATGGATCCACCACATCATGGCACCACCACCACCAGCCTGAACCATTGATAAAAGGCAGGATGGATCCATGCTTTCATGTTGTTTACCTCAAATTCTGACCCTACCATCTGAATGTCACAGCAGAAATCGAGACTCATCCGACCAGGCAACATTTTTCCAATCTTCCATTGTCCAATTTTGGTGAGCCTGTGTGAACTGTAGCCTCTGTTTCCTGTTCTTAGCTGACAGGAGTGGCACCCAATGTGGTTCAACGTGTTCTGCATTCAGAGATGGTATTCTGCATACGTTGGTAGTAACGAGCGGTTTTTGGAGTTACTGTTGCCTGTCTATCATCTCCAACCAGTCTGCTTATTCTCCCATGACCTCTGACATCAACACAGCATTTTCATCCACACAACTGCCATTCACCGGATATTTTCTCTTTATCGACCATTCTCTGCAAACCCTAGAGATGATTTTGTGTGAAAATCCCAGAAGATCAGCAGTTTTTGAAACACTCAGACCAGCCATGCCATGTTCAATGTCACTTAAATCCCCTTTTTTTCACTTTCTGATACTTGGTTTGAACTTCAGCAAGTCGTCTTCACCACGTATAGATGCCTAAATGCATTGAGTTGATGTACATACAGTGGCCGGTGAGTGTAAATTACAATCAAAATCTTATAACATAACATAAAAACTTCAAGATACACAAGAAGATGGCACAATATGTGCCAGTAGACAAGGATAGCAGAAGTCAGTACAGTAGTAATATAGCAGAAGTATAAACGTTGAGGGCCCATTTGCATTGGCAATGCACCTGCTCTCCACCTGAGTAAGGGGAAGTTGGTAACTATGCGCCAGGAGAACTCAGAACCCGCAAAATTAGATGCTCTTATCTCGTCGAATACGAATATGAATATTTTTCAAAAACTGCTTGACCACACTAAGAATAGCCATGAACCACAAATGAAGTAGGTATTGGTAATGGTTATTGAAATACCAAGTTTTGTGGTCTCTGTAGATGACACATTTATTTCATCTATACTAGCCTTTCATAACCTTTTTACCCCAGAGGAACCCCTTATATAATTTTCAGGTCTCATGACACTGCTACTAAAACCCTTATAATGGTGGTCAGTAGGAAGAATACAACCTTTCTAATGGTGATCAGAAAAAAAATTGGGTCATGTTGCTGGTTTTTCCAAGTAGCATTGGCCCCAGTGGTGTATTTAGGTTTTGTGCTGCCCTAGGCAACACAAAAATTGGCGGCCACCCTCCTACCCCTCGGAGAGAGTTTGACACCGACCAACACTACCCCCTCTCATCCATGGAGAGAGACTGACATTGATTGACTGACACAAAAATTGGCGGCCACCCTCCTACCCCTCGGAGAGAGTTTGACACCGACCAACACTACCCCCTCTCACCCATGGAGAGAGACTGACATTGACCAACAACACTCCTGTCCCCCCACCCAAGAGAGCCTTCCATTACCATCGCCCCTCCCCAAACACCAGACGCCCAACCCCATGGCAAGAGAGAGAAGACACTCACTTTCACAGCTCCAGACATTCCCGGGAATGAGAGTCAAGCTCTACATACACCGTCAAGCAGTCCGCAGTCTCTCTCGGTTCCCACCTGTTTCTCATGCCACGTGTGTCCCTTCTTCCAGATCTTCTTCCAGGGGCCAGTGCTGCTCCCCCCTGAAAAATGCCACCCTAGGCAAATGCCTTGTTTCCTCGTGGTAAATACGCCCCTGATTGGCCCTAGAACTATGCGGGTACCATTAGATAGGAGGCTAATGAGCCACAGTGCAAAGAAACCAAAGCAACCCCTAGAACAGGGGTGGGCAAACTTTTTGACTTGAGGGCCGCAATGGGTTCATATATTGGACCCGGGGGCAGGACCAAGAGTAGATGAATGATGTGTATGTGTCATCCATAGTAAGTATAGTAATATTCCCCCATAGTAAGCATAGTAATTAATCCCCCATATAGTAATTCATCCCCCATAGTAATTAATCCCCCATATAGTAATTCATCAATTCATCCCCCATAGTAATTCATCCCCCATAGTAATTCATCCCCCATAGTAATTCATCCCCCATATAGTAATTCATCCCCCATAGTAATTCATCCCCCATATAGTAATTCATCCCCCATAGTAATTAATCCCCCATATAGTAATTCATCCCCCATAGTAATTCATCCCCCATAATAATTCATCCCCCATATAGTAATTCATCCCCCATAGTAATTCATCCCCCATAATAATTCATCCCCCATATAGTAATTCATCCCCCCTATAGTAATTCATCCCCCCTATAGTAATTCATTCCCCATATTAATTGATCCCCCATATTAAGTCCCCAAGTCCCCCCTGTGTCAATTTACTTACCTTTGCTCCGCGCGTTCCTCTCGCCGTGTTCCCGCGCCGTTCCGGTCTTCAGGGCGGACTGTGAGAGGAGCCTAGCTCCCCTCCCCTCACGTTCGTCACGCTGCCCCACCTACACACATCCTGTCAGCCATCCTGACAGTATCACGCTCCGCAGGCCGGATTAAAAGGTCCGCCGGGCCGTATACGGCCCGCGGGCCGTAGTTTGCCCATTGCTGCCCAAGTGGAACTCTAGGGTTCCACAGGATCCTGGCTGAGAATGGAAGATCTAGACTGAGAGAAGTTGGGTCTCATCGGTCCAGCTGTAGGATCTGGATAGCTGGTATAAAGATAAGCACAATATGTAGAAAAAAAAAGAAACAACAATACCTGTAAAAAAAAATTATGATTGTTTCCCTTGAAAACAAAAATGATCTGTTCCATAGACTGTCTTGATAAATTGAGCTGTGCAGGAGGGTTGACGGGGGGAAAAAAAATGACAGCAATCATCCAGATGTTGTCACTTTCAAAATCAACATATTGTCCTCAGTCTCAGAGGCCTCACAATTCAAGAGCTGCTGCAATAATACAGATAATTAATCTTTAGAGTATCAGCAGAATGTAATCAGGTTAGATCAGGATGTGAACGATAGCTATTTAATTTATTGCAGCTGTAGCGTCTGTGATGTTCGCTATAGTGTACACCGTGTTGTCGAGGAATCTGAAATCTAGCTGGTATTTAATTTATGATATAACATTTCCGGATGGCAAATTCATTCTTGTGTAGGAACACATCTGCGATCTGATATTATGTGCAATTAAAATCGTGTTTGTCATATAATAATAATGTGACCTTTTAATTAGGTGAGTATGTAGCGAATGACATATTACATTGGTAGGGTGGAAGGGAGTCCTCATTTAATATAAATGATTGCCTAAGCTACGAAAACTCCTGTTTTGGTAAAAAAAACAAAAATTTAATTGTTGCGCATTTTGCAACATTTTGTTATTGAAAAATATCTCCTTGTTTTAACCTACAGCTGGGCAGAACTTTCTTGTCATGTGACACAGGGGAGGACTGACCATTTGGGAACTCAGGCACTGCCCGAGGGCCCGAGTTCAGTAGGGGGCCCCATGAGATGCCCCTGGTACCATTCATAGGCTTTTTTGGTGTGGTTTGAGTGTAGGAGAGGACACAGGGGCCCCATGATCTGCTATTGCCTGGGGGCCCCATGAGTTGTCCATCCACCCCTGATGTGACATATGGCATCCCCAGTTGTGTTCTTTTTGCAATGGCAGCTTTTCATGTATGTGCTAAGCCAGTCCAGTTCCGCTCTACAGCAAGTTGCGGCGTTTGTTGACTTTATGATTGAAGCAGTCACGGTGGTTCTACCATTTGGATTGTCAGTGCTTGAGAAAGTGTTGGCCGGGACAAGGGGTAGGCAGGAGGGGCAGCCGCCAAGGGCACAGCGGTGGGGGTTGGCGCCCCCTCACCACTCATAAGCTCCAGATCAGCGGCTAACAATCACCAAGCTGCCCTGACAGCTACTGCTGTCATACTGTGCTCCAAAGTACCCACAATGAAAAACAAATTGCACATTTGGAACTAGAAAGCAACCAATTGGCTGCGCACGTGTAGTGCACACTCCATGCCATGAGTTTGGCCTGATGTTACCAGTGGGAAACCCAATCAGCAGGACCTGTGCCACGCATTTAAATGTGACCACCCTATAGGGCTGACGGTTGAAAACTTGGGTGTTGAGGGATTCCAGCCAATTGTGCTGAGGTGAATCATGTGCAGGGGCGGTCTGACCATTTGGAAACTCGGGCACTGCCCGAGGTCCCGGAGTCAGTAGGGGGCCCCATGAGATGCCCCTGCTACCTTTTTCATAGGCTTTTTTGAGTTTGGGCAAGGACACAGGGACCCCATGATCCCCTATTGCCCAGGGGCCCCATGAGTTGTCAGTCCGCCCCTGATCATGTCTCACCGACTTGAGAGTCAGATGGCATGGTGCCAGGAGAGAACTGAGCAAGAGGACATTTGCCTTCCAGTACTAATAAGATATGTTGTACTGGTGGCTCTTGGTGGAAATACAGCACCATTCAGACAACCAGCAGCTAGCAAAACTTGGTGGGCCATATATGGGTAACCGCTCACTGTGACCACAGCATCGGGCAGAGGGAGTCATCCAGTTCTGACTTCTGAAGTAGCACCATGGCATACTTTGCGTGGGACTCTTCCTACAGCATTCAAAAACCTGTCCCCACCAAGCTGGACGGTTGTGCTCACTTCCCACTCTAAAGGTTTTCAGTCCTCACCTGTCTGGAGCTTTATGTGTCATACGTTTAGCCTTCAGAGGTTCCATAAGTGCAAAAACGAGACCATGGAAGTGCTAGCTTTTATCTAAGTAAATTAGTCAGATAAAAGGTGGTGCACCCATCGTCAGTGGGAACCTAGCCTAGTAGATGCAAGGGCAAACCAAAAGAGGTCATGGGCATCTGTAACTGAAAGAAGAATTCCAGCTTGTTCAAGCTTGGACCAAGTAACTGCTTGGTAACACAAATTGCTATTCGACCAATCACATGCCATCAACTCAATGCATTTAGGCATCTAGACGTGGTGAAGACGACTTGCTTAAGTTCAAACCAAGCATCAGAATGGGGAAGAAATGAGATTTACGTGAATTTGAACGTGGCATGGTTGTTGGTGCCAGACGGGCTGGTCTGAGTGTTTTAAGATCTACTGGGATTTTCACCCACAACCCTCTCTGGGGTTTACAGAGAATGGTCCGAAAAAGAGAAAATATCCAGTGAGCGGCAGTTGTGTGGACAAAACTGCCTTGTTGATGTCAGAGAAGAATGGGCAGATTGGTTCGAGATGATAGAAAGGCAACAGTAACTCATGTCAATATGGACCAAAATCTCTGAGGAATGTTTCCAACACCTTGTTGACTCTATGCCATGAAGAGTGAAGGCAGTTCTGAAGGCAAAAGGGGGTCCAACTTGGTACTAGCAAGGTGTACCTAATAAAGTGGCCGGTGAGTATATACATTTTACCCATGGGATCCCACTACAACAGGGTTGTGGGTGCTACTTGGGATGGTCTGCTTACAAATGCAGTTTACTGAGTTGGACCCACTCTTTCAGACTGACACCCATCCATCCAGGCATTTTGATATTTGCATAACTCTTCCCAAGAGTCAGTCCACTTATTGCATCAGAACTGAAAACTTTTGAGAGGAGGACTGAGGAAGGGTGCTGGGATGTTTTCGGGAAGCCATGTACACCCACCCTGCTGGCCCCTCCCACCAGTCATGGTCTGCCTGCATTGCAGAGAAAGCACAAGGACCCAGTGATGATATCACTGGATCTACAATAAAGTAGGTAATGAAAACAGAAAGGTTTTATTTAAAAAAGTCATGAGGAGCGAGGAAGGAAGAACCAGGAAACTTCCGCTTCAATCTACAGTTCACGGACGCAACAGGGTTAAGTGAAGTGAACTTGCCCAGCCTGTCAATGACTATTTTGGATACACGCAGACATTGCCCTTTGAATTCCTTCTGTGCGTCCCCTTCCAGCACTATCATGACTAAGGGGAAGTAAGCAACTCTTGGCGTCAGCCCTTGCTGAATCAGAGCCATTGAAAGGCCAACATTTTTTTTTTTTTCCGGCTCTCTACTTTTCTGTATCCTATTTTTTCTTCAGCAGATTAAATTTCAGCTACGGAGCGAAGGTATTTTCCTGTACTATTATGTCCATGTGTTCAGCATATCAACACATCGGTCTAATCTGCTTTGAAAACACGCAATTCCTGAGCGGTCCGAGGGCGGAAATCACTTCCTCCGGCGAGTCAATGCGGCCTGTTGTGCTTGAGCGGCGCTTGGCTTCTGATCCCACAATACACACAATGTTTTGTCATCAGCTGGAACTTCTACTTTATCATTAACTGAGCACAGAAACCCGACTCCAGTTTCTGCTTTGGAGTTTCACTCATTTTTCCCTCTTCCAGTGACGAGTGACAACGGCTAATTCTCTAGGTCTGCTCTTAAAGGAAAACTCCACTCTTTCTAAAAGAAAAAAAAAGGAATATATATATATAATTATTATATGTATATTATAATATATACAGTATATATAATATAATAATATATTATTAATAATAATAATAGTATAAACATTAATAATACATAAATACATATATATATATATATATATATATACAGTAATATACAGTGAGGAACAGAAGTATTTGAACACCCTGCGATTTTGCAAATTCTTCCACTTAGAAATCATGGAGGGGTCTGAAATTCACATTGTAGGTGCATTCCCACTCTGAGAGACAGAATTAAAAAAAAATTCAGGAAAACACATTGTATGATTTTTTAAAGAATTTATTTGTCTTGCACTGCTGAACAGAAGTATTTGAACACCTGAGAAAATCAGTGTTAATTTTTGTACTATAATATACATATAATAATTATATATATATATATTATTATTATTATACAGTATTTATAAAGCACCAATAGTTCGCTCAGCGCTGTACATTACAAAGGGGGACAGAACATGTGACAGAACAATAACAATACAATGCAAAACATGAGGGGATCGAGGGCCCTGCTCCTTGGAGCTTACAATCTAGGAGGGAGGGGATGGTGGCACAGGAGGAGATAGCTGTGGGGGATGGAGTGGTAGGAAGAGTGGAGGAGGTCGGCAGGTTAGCAGAGGGTGAGGTAGGCTTCCCTGAAGAGATGGGTTTTCAGGGTGCGCCTAAAGGAGAGGAGAGTAGGTGATAATCTGATGGGTTGGGGCAGGGAGTTCCAGAGGATGGGTGATGCCTTAGAGAAGTCCTGGAGGCGGGCATGGGAGGAGGAGACCAGGGAACTAGAGAGAAGGAGGTCTTGTGAGGAGCGGAGTGTGCGTGTTGGGTGGTACTTGGATATTAGGTCAGTGATGTAGTTCGGGGCAGTATGGTGGACAGCTTTGTACGTCAGTGTTAGGATTTCGAATTTGATCCGTTGCGCAATCGGAAGCCAGTGGAGGGATTGGCAGAGGGGGGTGGCGGAGATGGAGCGGTTGGAAAGGTGAATGAGTCTGGCTGCCGTATTCAGGATGGACTGAAGCGGGGATAGCCAGCGGCGAGGCAGGCCAGTGAGGAGGGAGTTGCAGTAGTCGAGTCGTGATATGATGAGGGAGTGGATGAGCTGTTTAGTGGTTTCTGGGGTTAGGAACGCGCGTATTTTGGCGATGTTGCGGAGGTGGAATCTGCATATATATATATATATATATATATATATATACATTACTAGGTGTGAAAAAAATGCTGCAAATTTGCAATGCTTTCAAAAACATATTTTTTTAGTTGTTTATTTTTATCAATTTACAAAATGCTTAGTGAGCAAACAGAAACAAAATCTAAATCAAATCAACATTTGCTGTGACCACCCTTTGCCTTCTTCTAGGTAGACTTGCGCACAGTTGTTTAAGGAACTCGGCAGGCAGGTTGCTCCAACCTTCTTGGAGAACCAAGCCCGGATCTTCTGTGGATGTTGGCTTCCTCAAATTCTTCTTTCTTTTTATGAAATCCCACACAGACTCCATGATGGTGAGATCAGGGCTCTGTGGGGGCCAAACCATCACTTCCAGGACTTCTTGTTTTTCTTTGACTGAAGATAGTCCTTAATGGCATTGACTATATGTTTAGGGTGGTCATCCTGCTGCAGAATACATTTGGGGCCTCTCCCTAATGGTATGGCATGATGGATAAGTATCTGCCTGTATTTCTCAGCATTGAGGACACCATTGATTCTGATCAAGTCTCCAACTCCATTTGTGGAACTGCAGCCCCAAACTTGCAAGGAACCCCCACCATGCTTCACAGTTGCCTGCAGACACTCCTTATTGTACAACTGCCCAGCCCTACGCGAACAAACTGCCTCCTGTAACAGCCAAATATTTCAGATTTTGACTCATCAGTCCAGAGCACCTGCTGCTATTTATCTCATTTTTCTGAACCCTGGTTCCAATATTTTGCAGTGTGTATATATATATACTGCATGTTAAAATGCATTTTTTATACATTACAAAATATATGAAAAATATTTTTAAAAATATATATTTTTTAAATATATTCTTCATATTTTTTTTACATTTAAAATAGTAATTTTAACATATATTTGTAAATGCATTCCAAAAATGTAGATTTGTATTTTTAAAGACACACAGTATATTTAAAAATGTATTTTTAAAAATATTTTTCATATATTTTGTAATAAAAATGCATTTCAACATAAAGTGTATATATATATATATATATATATATATATATATATATATATATATTTATTTATTTATTTTAATATATTGAATATGGCCAAAAGTGTAGTATTTCAATATATGTCAATGTATTTGGGAATAATATTTATAAAATATATTTCAAATATATTTTTCTTCCATGTGGGTAAGGCAGCCCCTGTAGGGCATATGCTGTGCTTAACCTATATGGTACGTTCAAAGGAGGGACTGCGAATTGAAGAGGTTAATGTTTGCCATGCGTACTGTATGGCCCATTGGAAACTCGGGCACTGCCCAAGGTCCCGGGGTCAGTAGGGGGCCCCATGAGATGCCCCTGGTACCTTTTTCATAGGCTTTTTTGAGTTTGGGCAAGGACACAGGGGCCCCATGATCCCCTACTGCCGGGGGCCCCATGAGTTGTCAGTCCGCCCCTGGCATGGCCTATATTATTTTATATATTAAGGTATACCAAACTTTTCCATACTTTTTTTTCTTAAAACTTTTCTATCATTGTAATGAAAATTGATGTTTTTTTTAAGTAGAGTTGACCTTGTGGATTAATATTTGATGCCAGGATAGTTTTATATATTCCTACTTAAAATAGATACAATTTGTAGTAGGGATGGTGGCTCAATCCTATGGAGAAAGTCCAGGGGAAAGTAATTAAACAGAAAATTCCAACACAGGAATGTGAAGATTTACTCTGCTATAGGCTGCGTGTACAGGGCAATAAATGACACTATGGAGGCTATTTACTAAAACCGGAGAGTGCAAAATCTGGTGCAACTCTGCATAGAAACCAATCAGCTTCCAGGTCTTATTGTCACAGCTCAACCTCTTCCCGTCCGGCCCATCCCGATAAACGGGCCAGACGGGAGTGCTGCCAATGCGGGTGGACGTTTCTGGGTGTCCGCTGTGTCACAGCGGAACACCGATCGCTGTACGCAGGGGCGGACTGATAACTCATGGGGCCCCCGGGCAATAGGGGATCATGGGGCCCCTGTGTCCTTACCCAAACTCAAAAAAGCCTATGAAAAAGGTACCAGGGGCATCTCATGGGGCCCCCTACTGACCCCGGGCCCTCGGGCAGTGCCCGAGTTTCCAAATGGTCAGTCCGCCCCTGGCTGTACGGTACCTCTGTGTGAGGTCCCGATCATGTGATCAGTGATTGGCCAATCAGTGATCACATGAATAGTAGTAAGCAAGATATCACTCATTGCTTACTACGTGTGAAATCTGTGAATGATCACCGAGGTCACATGGCACAAGGCTATTCACAACTGCCTTGTACCATGTGACAAGTTGTGACCAATCACAGCTCACTCAGTATTTCTCCATGGCTGCAGGAATGCAGCCAGAGAGAAGGAAAAATTATTGCTTTTACAGCCTTTATTAGTGTAAAAGCAATCAGTGTAAAAAAAAAAAAAATTAAATCTTCATCACCCCCCACTGCTAGGGGGACAGTATGTTAAAAAAAAAAAAACATAAATAATAATATAAAAAAATAAAATAAAAATGTAAAAGACATTTTTTAAAAAATACAATTTTGGGTTATAAACTAATTTGGGTTACTTTTTTATACTAAAAAGATAGCTGAATACATTTTGGCCAAGATTTATGAAGAAAGATTATTTATTTGCAAAATTATATAAGAAAAACACTTTTTTTTCAAAATGTTTGGACTTTTTCATTTATATAGAAAAAAAATAAAAATCTCAGCGGTGAATAAATACCACCAAAATAAAGTTTTATTATTTTATGTATGCTAAAAAATTCATATGGGTACAGAGTTGCATGACCGCGCAATTGTCATTCAAAATGTGATAGCACTGAAAGCTGAAAATTGTCCTGGACAGTAAGGGGGTGAAAGTGTCCGGACTTGAAGTTGTTAATCTGCCCAGCAACAAGTTGAAAAAAAATGCAAAAAAAACGCACCGCAAAAAGCACTGCAGAAACAGTTCAAACGCAAACTGCATAGGTGTGAGCCTAGCCTTAGGGATGGTTTTTACCTTGATTTTCTTCTGCCAGAGGAAAATGCATTCAGAAAAGCTGGGCAATTGCCCAGTGCGCATGAGGCCTTAGAACGCGGAGGTGTCCCCACCCCACCCCACCCCAGGACTCTCATTTCCTGCTTGTGGAATCATCTCATAAGTCTACACGGAGAAAGCCAAATTCCAGGCATCCCAGGCAGAAAGAGTCCTTACTGGGGAGATACTTACTAAGGTCCATCCTCGCCTAAGGGGACGCAGATATTCAGGTGTTTATAATGAAGGCAGACAAATCCATTCAGATACCAGTGTGAGACAAACAGTCATTTCTACAGAATAAAGAAAATCTCAACAAAAAGAAAAAGGTTACTTAAATCCATGCATGGTGTATGAAGGAGATCTCCAGTTACCCTTTAAAGGTACATTTTTATCTGCTTATATTTACCTTTCCTGGTTTCTCCTTTTCCCCCTTATCATCATACTTATGATTTTTTTTTTTTTAAATAAAACCTTAGCATTTGCATTACATACCATGTCATCACTATTATTATTATTATTAATATTATACAGGATTTATATAGCACCAATAGTTTGCTCAGCGCTCTACAATATAACGGGAGACAATACAGCAACAATACAGTTCAATACAAGAGGGTTAGGAGGGCCCTGATCCTGGGAGCTGACAATCTAGGAGGGAGGGGCTAGTGGTACAAAAGGTAGTAACTGTGGGGGATGGACTGGTAGGAAGAGTAGAAGATTCCATTATTAGCTGAGGGCAGGATAGGCTTTCCTGAAGAGAGAGGTTTTCAGAGATCGCCTAAAAGTGAGCAGAGTAGGCGATAGTCTGATAAATTGGGGTAGAGAGTTCCAGAGAATGGGGGAAGCTCTGGAGAAGTCCTGGAGATGAGCATGGGAGGAGGAGACAAGGGAGCTAGAGAGCAGGAGGTCTTGCGAGGAGTGGAGAGTACAGTTTGATTGATATTTGGAGACAAGATCGGTGATGTAATTTGGGGCGGAGTTATAAATGGCTTTATATGTTATTGTTAATGTTTTGAATTTTATCCGTTGAGCAACGGGAAGCCAGTGGATGGATTGGCAGAGAGGGGTGGAGGACACTGAGTGGAGAGTTTGGCAGAGAGCGATGGAGGACACTGAGTGGAGAGTTTGGCAGAGAGCGATGGAGGACACTGAGTGGAGGCAAGTGGAGGAATTGGCAGAGAGGGATGGAGGACACTGAGAGGAGGCCAGTGGAGGGATTGGCAGAGAGGGGCGGAGGACACTGAGTGGAGGTCAGTGGAGGGATTGGCAGAGAGGGGCGGAGGACACTGAGTGGAGGCCAGCTGAGGAATTGGCAGAGAGGGGTGGCAGATACAGAACAGTTAGTAAGGTGGATGAGTCTGGCAGCAGCATTCATGATAGACTGAAGAGGGGATAGCCTGCGATGAGGTAGGCCAATGAGGAGGGAGTTACAATAGTCAAGGAGGTCTTTGTTCCTCTCTATGCAATGCAGGTAGATTTTGGCTGGGAGCTAGATGTCAATTCTTGATCACTCATAGCTGCCCCATTCTGGGATGTGCGGTTTGAATCCCAGGAGGCGGGGGGCTATGTCATCCTTACACCAGAGGCAGTATGGGATCTGCTATATATGTAGAACTGTACAGACCATCCAACAGGAAAAAGGAAAGTAGGTTTCATGTTTCCCCAACCATAAGACTCCATGCACATGGGGAGGGGGGGTATAGCCCTGGTGCATGAGGCTCTGGCATTTAGATGTAGGCGGAGAGCATAGCTACACTGTTCAGCCCCTTTGCCAGCAGCCTCTAAAACCCTATGGAAGGTTGACAGCAGCTGTGGCTGGTTGCAGTGGAGTGCAGTGACTCTGGATTGGCTGCTTTCACATTTGGAAAAGCTTCCGCAAGGTGCTCCAATGGACTGATATGTGGGGAGAAGTGAAGTGCAGCACCAAACCTCAAAAGTCCAAATGATTTATTTTATATTCAAGAAAGTGTTTTCAACAGAAGACATTTTTCAGGAGCTCAGGAACAAATTCTTCATCAGGGCTGTAAACATTGGAATATTTGGTTTGAAAGACCACAGGGGGTCCACCTTCTTTAGGGCTTTACTCTGTAGAATATTTAGTTTGAAGTAAACAGGGGCCCGCTTTCCTTAGGGCTTTATATTCTTGAATATTTGGTTTGATAACAACAGGGGCCCACTTTCCTTAGGGCTTTATACTCCGGAATATTCGGTTTTGAAGACAACAGGGGCCCACCTTCTTTAGGGCTTTATATTCTGGAATATTTTGTTTAGACAGCAATGAAACCTACTTTCTTTAGGGTTTATACTCTAGAATATTTTGTTTGGAAGACCACAGGAGTCCACCTTCTTTAGTTCTTCATACTCAGAATATTTGGTTTAAAAGTAAACAGGAGCCCTCTTTCTTTAGGGCTTTATATTCTGGAATATTTGGTTTGAAGACAACAGGGGCTCACCTTCTTTAGGACTTCATACTCTAAAATATTTCCTTTGGAAGACCACAGGAGCTTACCTTCTTTAGGGCTTTATACTCTAGAATATTTGGCTTGGAAGTAAACAGCGGCCAATCTTTAAGGCTTTATATTCTGGAATATTTGGTTTGAAGAAAACAGGGGCTCACCTTCTTTAGGACTTTATACTCTAGAATATTTTCTTTGGAAGATCAGAGGAGCTCACCTTCTTTAGGGCTTTATACTCTGAAATATTTGGTTTGGAAGATCAGTGGAGCTCACCTTCTTTAGGGCTTTATACTCTAGAATATTTGGCTTGGAAGACCACAGGAGCTCACCTTCTTTAGGACTTTATACTCTAGAATATTTTATTTGGAAGATCAGAGGAGCTCACCTTCTTTAGGGCTTTATACTCTGGAATATTTGGAAGACTTGCTTGATTCTGGAACATAATGTGGGCTTGACTCATTAAGGATTTATAAACTGGAATATTTGATTCTGTTGGGCTTTATACACTGAAACAAATGGTTGTGAGCAGGGGCAGACTGACAACTCATGGGGCCCCCGGGCAATAGGGGATCATGGGGCCCCTTTGTCCTTGCCCACACTAAAAGCACACCCAAAAAGCCTACAAAAAATGTACCAGGGGCATTTCATGGGGCCCCCTACTGACCCTGGGCCCTCAGGCAGTGCCCGAGTGCTCGAATGGTCAGTCCACCGCTGGTTGTGAGGGGTAGCAGAGGACCTCCTTCATCTGAGTTTTATGCACCACAATATATGTCTGCGAAGGTTCTCATTTATGCAGGTCCTGGCATATCTAGTAGTAGCTAGTCTAATTAAACTGGACATTTTGTATCTTCTCCAAGCCTCTTTTTCTCTTCCAGTGAGTATCAGGAAGATACCCCAATATTTATATCCCTGCACAAAGCACATATATCTTAATCCGATCACCTTGGAATGTGGCAAGGCAGATGATTGTCCAAGAACAGGGTTGGGAGGTGTGAAGGTTGTGGAACCACCCTGGTCTAGTTACATCATCCCATCCTTGGTGTCAGGAAGTCTAAACAGATGTTAATTTCTTACTTTACATGGCTAAAGGTGTGAATGGTTGGAAAGTAAAGTAGAGACATTAAAACGGCATTACATGTGGAAGACAGACAGTGTCTTTAGTAACCATCCCTGAACAGGTTGTTCCATTTTGACATACATGGCCCTTTTTAGACCTTTTACAAAGCAGTTGTCGTGTTTGTCCAAATTGAGTGTCTCATTGTCCTCGGAAGAATGTCCCTTTTTCTTAAAGTTTAGGAAAACTGCCAAGTCCTGACCTGCAGAATTTGAACAAGTCTCTCTTGACCTATGCTGAACAATTCCTCTGTTTAGAGGTTAGAGAAACAAAACAACCTCCAAACAAATGAATGGAATGAAATTCTAAAGGTCAAGACTCATCGGTATATATGGGAATATTTGGTTTTGGAAGATAAAGGGCTCCAAAAAAATTCACACGTTCTGAGTCAGCTTGAGGGGTTGAGCAAGTGGCTGGTTCTATCCCAGTTCTTAGAAACTTCATGATAACAAACATAGCTGTATAGTATAGCACTGTGGATCCTGGCCCAGCCTGCTTCTGGAATGTTTAAGAACAACATAGAGATGAAAATGTCACTCAATGTATCTGGAGGTGATGAGTAGAACAGACAAGAACCTTTATCACGTTTTGGTAATCATAGAGTCTTTATTGCGCAGATATATAAAACACATAGGTAGGCATGAGCAGGGGCGGACTGACAACTCATGGGGCCCCCGGGCAATAGGGGATCATGGGGCCCCTGTGTCCTTGCCCAAACTCAAAAAAACCTATGAAAAAGGTGCCAGGGGCATCTCATGGGGCCCCCTACTGACCCCGGGCCCTCGGGCAGTGCCCGAGTTTCCAAATGGTCAGTCCGCCCCTGGGCATGAAACATCTCTATAATTAGGCATTCACAACAGGTAGGTGCATAGGAAGCACAGAAACTCTACTTTACAATTAGGTACTATGCGTGAAATGCTTGAATACATGATAGACAACTAATCGCTATTCAGCATTTCAGAGCTGACATACTAAACATATAAGTATGTATAGGTTTCATGAATTAATGGATTTGGAGATGCTATTAGCTCATTTTTTCCACCTTCAGTAATGATAAAACCATATTTCAGAGTGGAAGTGTTGAGTATTCTTCACATCTATTGGTTGCCCACGGAAGTGTCAGAGGTCTTATTAAACTAGGATAGAAAAACAGATAAAATGTTTGAACAGGCAGATAGGAATCTATGACTTTTTTGGGGTTGAAAAAGTGATGTTTACCTTTAAGGTGGTAAAACACAGAAATTATGTTAGTGCAGAGTGGCAGTGCTGCAGAACAATGCTTAAAAATACTTTTCTGGCCACCAGTCACCTAGGCTGTACACTAAGGCACCACCATGTCGGTTTCTCCACCAGTCCAAGACTAAGGCTAGCCTTGTTGGGGCTCTCTATAAGCTTGGCTATAGCCATACAACCCAATGGGAGCACCAAACAACCATCCAAGAGTCTTAATGATAACATAGTTTCATAATAGAACAAATCCAATGCATTTGATGGCCAAGCATGCTCCCCCTTCATCAGGGCTTAGGAATTGTGACTCAGGCAAGGAGCTGTAAAATAGGTCTGCACTGTGTATTACTGATCAGAACAGTTTCAGGAGGGCAGGTTAAGTCAGTGTTAGTGTCAGGGTCCGGATCTGAACCTGGGACCTCTGTGGTGTCTGGTTGTAGCTCTTCTCATTGTACCACCTGAGATGCTGGACACCTCCTTGTCTGATCCTTTGGACAATCTTGCCTTGTATCTTCTTTCTAGTGAACTTTGATCTCTCTGCTCTTTCCATGAACTTCCTGATTTAGTCCATGTCTCTGTGATTCCGGTTTGCTGTTTTTTTGTGCTCACTCCAGCCAATCTCTTGCTGTCTGTGTACCTGCGGCTGTCCATAACCTTGCTATCATTTGTTACTGACCTGTCGCTTGTTCCTTGACTATGTTTCTTTTTTATCTCAACCTGCAACCACTTGTTACTGACTTTTGGCTTGTTTGCTGACTATGCTTCTGCTTGCCCCCTACCTGGTACATCTGGTACTGGACCCGGCTTGCTCATCTCCTGGTGGGGTGACCCTGAGGACCATGACCTGGTACTAACACGCAGCGAAACCCATCTCTACCATCAGGAGTTCTGGTGAATACCAGTTAGTGCTTAGACCCCGAGCCACCAGTGAGCCCGCATCATCCGCCAGGGTGACCTGCTAATGTACTTGTCCTGTTGGTTGGTGTGAACCTTCCTACCTATAGCTACTGGTCTCCGAGCCTGACCCCTGACCGTGACAGTTAGTGAATGCAGCAAAGGATAGATTTGCTGAACCATTCTAGTACAGTCACAGTGGCTGGGGATGTGTACGCTAGGGCACCTCCACGCCTTTTATCTCCTCCAGTTCAAGACAAAGTCTAGCCATGTTGGGGCTCCCCCTATAGGCTAACAACGCCTGGACTATGGCATACCATGCTGTGGGGAGAGAGTGACAACACTGCTACAATTTCAACAGTGAACTGACAGTGTTGTCAGCCAATTTCTTTGACATTACCCAGTGTCCTTTAAACTGGATCACCAGCTGAAAATAGGTAAACATTTAGGGGACCTCATGATAAAGATCTCACAAGCTTAAGATGTTCATTTTGTGTCAATGTAATTTCTAGGTCATTTTTAATATTTCAAATCTGCAGCTTTCATTAAAATAATTCCTGGTGATCCTGCCATTTGAACAGTTTTGCCACTAGATGTCCTTACTCTCATGCACAACATCATTTAACCCACTTCCTCTGAGTCCAGGTTATCCCGGACTAGTCCCCAACCTGTGACTGGCCAATGAAAGGAGAAACAACACAGTGATGAGCTCATCCCTCCGTCACTCTGTCCTCTCCTCCTATAAGCATGTTTCTTGTCAGCACTGATTGGCTCCTTGTGCTGGTGCTGCTTCTTCTCACACCTCAGCCCTGTTGCACAGGTACAGGAAGAGGTTGAAATTGAAAGTCAAATACAGGTGATCACACTGCTTACATTTAAACAAATAAAATGAATGATGTATTTAGGATCACAGAACTGCATCCATTTGTCTTTTAAAATCAACTTTAACCCCTTGACGCCGACGTAACACAAATATGCGGCCTCACAGAACTGGGCTTTTTTCCATGAGACCGTATATTTGCGTACCTGACTTTGTGCTGGGAGCGGCGCGCTCTACATGCTCCCAGCACAAAGACCGCGGTGTCACTGAGAGCCCCGGGTCCCGTTCTAACGATCGGGGGCCCGGGACTCCCGATTCCAGGTCACATGATTGCTGCGATACCCTCTGATTGCCTATCACAGTGATCAGTCACTGTGCAGCCCGGCCCCCTTGTTTTTTTTCTCTCTATGAATGGAGAAGAGAGATACATTGTATCTCACTAACTCCTGGTATAGAGGGGAAAAAAATGTTTGTTAAAATAAAAAAGAAAAAAGAAAAATAAATATTAAAAAATAAAAGAAAAAATAAAGAAAAAATACGTAGATCAAGGTTTGATCTTGTTCAGTGCCTGGGTAAGTGTTTGGGTCAAAGGTCAGGATTTTTTTTTAATTGTGTTAGTGTCATTGTGTTTTAGGTAAACAAAAAACAAAATGCGCACTATTGTTTCTGGGCTGTACTCCGGATACAAACAACAAATAGCATACACATATATGGTGTCGCTGCGATCCTCAAGAGCTGGAGAATTTATTTTGGTTTGTTCTTTGGTGGTAGGCTATGGCAGTAACAAGAAACACACAGCTAAATTTAAAAAATGATTTTTTTTTACTTTTTTGGGCCAGTTTTCCTTTGATAATAAAAAAAAAATCAGGAGATATCCATTACCATTTACCACCAAATGAAAGCCCAATTTGTCCTGAAAAAACGCGGTATAATTCACCTGGATGTACAAAGTAGTTGTGATGATATGGACGGTTTTACTATCACACGTCAACGTTGCAAAATTGTGCTTAGGCATTAACATTTGAAGGGGTTAAGGTAGATGTAAAGCAGCTTTAACATGTAATATCGTACTTTTTTTGGCATCTTTGATGTTATACCTGGCGGTCCTGATATGATGGAAATTGTTCAGGCACTTCCTGTTATAGAGTGACAACACTTCGCCCCTAGGGGCAGATTGACAACTCATGGGGCCCCCGGGCAATAGGGGATCATGAGGCCCCTGTGTCCTTGCCAAACTCAAAAAAGCCTATGAAAAAGGTACCAGGGGCATCTCATGGGGCCCCCTACTGACCCCGGGCCCTCAGGCAGTGCCTGAGTTTCCAAATGGTCAGTCCGCCCCTGTCCATTATATGTACTTAAGCGTTGTCACCCTGTTTTTGTGGATATCAGATGGAGACTGTGAGCTGGGGTTCCATTATATAATTTTTATATCACCCGATGGAGACTACAAGTGACCATTTCAACACATATTACATGGTTGACTGTTGTCACCATCAGGGAAACCCAATGCCTGTAGTACATGTGGACAGAAAGTGGCTGCGTGAGATCATCATCACTGAGATGCAGCGAATGGATGAAAATAAAAGTTGAAAAACATGAATTTTATTTTAAAAATAGCTTATTGTTATTGAAACAAAATGATAATGATGCAATTAACCCCCCTGGCGGTATTCCCGAGTGTAGCTCGGGGTAAAGTTTCAGCACCACAACCGGTAACCCCGAGCTACACTCAGGAATACACTGCAGCGCTGCTCCGGGATCTCTTCTTCACTTACCTTGTTCTGCACTCCCGCAATGTCCCTCCTGCAGTGTCCCTGGCAATGTCCTCCGGCCGATGCCGGCATCCATCTTCCGGGTTCCGTTCCCTGCAATTTCGGGACGTACGGGAACGGAACTGGCGGGAAATTTAAAAATGTGCAAAAAGTGACATTCACTGAAAACACTAAAATCACGTATAATAACATTCATGTATCAAACCATTTCACATACATTTTGTCCCGAGTGCTTTGTCCGGCGCCCTGCCTGCATTTTGAACGTTCTTTCTGCCTGGAAACTGAGAAACTTCCATGGCGTCCAAAAAGCGTCCCTTTCGGTCAAAAGCGGTTTTAGACCGGCTAGAGAACAGCGATAGTAAATCAGAACCACTTGCAGAATTGAGTGATAATGATTCGTGGGGGAAATTCCTCATCAGACACTAAAAACGATTCTGCGACTGAGCTCAGCGATGTGCGAACTTGGCGCTCTATTTCAAATTTCAGTGTTTTTGGTTTGATTACATTATTGAATTACATTTATTATTATATTATTTTTTATGATTATTTATTATATTATAATTTATGATTTCATGGTTCAAATTTTATCATCCCCGGGATGTTTACTAGACTCTTGTTCGGACAGATTTCAGTGAGTTATTGCTAAAAATTACAGGCCTACAATATAAAAACGACATATTTCCATGCAAAAAAATGTACCACTTTGAGCACAGAAATATGGACATAATCAGAGCGCTAGGGAGGCTACTCATAAACCAAAAACAATTCTTAGGGTTTACGTACACGTTAGGCACGCTTGCAGCGACAGATTTTAAACGGAGACGTGCGTCTGTTTACAGTATTATATTTATTGTTATTATATTATTATTTTTTATGATTATTTATTAAATTATAATTTATGATTTTGTGTTTCAAATTTTATCACACCCGGGATGTTTACTAGACTCTTGTTCGGACAGATTTCAGTGAGTTATTCCTGAGAATTACAGGCCTACAATAAAAAAACGACATATTTCCATGCAAATATAATGTACCCCTTTGAGCACAGAAATATGGACATAATGGGGTTTATTTACTAAAGCTGGAGAGTCCAAAATCAGACTCCCTTCTGCATAGAAACCAATCAGCTTCCAGGTTTCATTGCCAAAGCTTCATTGAACAAGCTGAGGTTAGAAGCTGATTGGTTTCTATGCAGAAGGGAGTCTGATTTTGGACTCTCCAGCTTTAGTAAATAAACCCCAATCAGACCGCTAGGGAGGCTACTGATAGACCAAAAGCAATTCTTAGGGTTTACGTACACTTTAGGCACGCTTGCAGCGACAGATTTTAAATGGAGACGTGCGTCTCTTTACAGTATTATATTTATTATTATTATATTATTATTTTTTATGATTATTTATTAAATTATAATTTATGATTTTGTGTTTCAAATTTTATCACACCCGGGATGTTTACTAGACTCTTGTTCGGACAGATTTCAGTGAGTTATTCCTAAGAATTACAGGCCTACAATAAAAAAACAACATATTTCCATGCCAAAAAATGTACCGCTTTGAGCACAGAAATACTGATATAATCAGACCGCTATGGAGGCTACTGATAGACCAAAAGCAATTCTTAGGGTTTACGTATACTTTAGGCACGCTTGCAGCGACAGATTTTAAACAGAGATGTGCGTCTGTTTACAGTATTATATATTTTTTCTTCCTCTTCTCTGGCTGGCATCCCTCTTCGCTCGCTAAAGCTGGCATTTGTAAAACCAGCACGGCAATACGACAGGTTCTCAAAAAAAAAAATGGAAACCTCGACGCCTGTTCCAGATTGTAAGCGATTTTGATAACCCTGACAGCTAACACAATAAACGAGTCCGTAATTTCAGGACGTTAACATATGAGATGGTGGCATGCCAAGTGCCAGGCGGGTGCCAAGCCTTCCAGGTGTTTCACTGTGGGATGGAGTTTGAAAAAAAAAAAAAAGAATGGCGGTCAATATGTTTAAACTACAGTAGCGGAGAGAGCTGGCATCGTGGGAATTTATGATTACCCGGCTCTGACGGGACGCAATAATCCTTTCCTGCGCTGGGCTCAGGCATTTATTGCGTTAATGGCTGCTTGGTTTGGCGGCCCGGCACCTGAATATTCATGACTGTGCTATTCCCAGAGCTGCAGAGCAGCAGCTGTTGGTGGATCGCAGCAAATGTTCAAGAGATTTCCTCAAATATAAACACCCCTCGCAGCTGAATATTGGAAGCCTGGGCACCACCGAAGAACGCCATGAAACATTTATGTGGAGTGAATTTTGGAGGACCTCTTTTTATGGAGCCCAAATGCTCCGCGGATGATGAGCGCGTCTCACGGGGAGTTTTTTTTTTCTTCTTTTTTTGTTTTGTTTATTTGTGTTTTGTTTATTCTTGAGCATCTTTGGGAAATGCAGAAAAGCATTAGGGATTTTTTTTTAATAAAGTAGCTGTTCAGTGGACCAGCCAGATTTCAATATGCTGTGGTGAGAATAGTAAAAGGTCTCCTCCTCATATAATAGAACCCCCAACGCCGGCCAGAAATAATGATTAAAAGATAGGATAACAACACCAGTTTTTGCTGCAATAGTCACCTTCAGTTCAAAGGTTTCCCTTGCAGTATTCTTCTTTTCCATTGGATGTCCTCTGTCTATGGGCCAGCATTATTCAACCCATTTGTACGGAGCCTAGGTTGTCATGATATACAGTCAGGTCCATAAATATTGGGACATCGACACAATTCTAACATTTTTGGCTCTATACACCAACACAATGGATTTGAAATGAAACGAGCAAGATGTGCTTTAACTGCAGACTGTCAGCTTTAATTTGAGGGTATTTACATTCAAATCAGGTGAACGGTGTAGGAATTACAACAGTTTGCATATGTGCCTCCCACTTATTAAGGGACCAAAAGTAATGGGACAATTGGCTTCTCAGCCGTTCCATGGCCAGGTGTGTGTTATTTCCTCATTATCCCAATTACAATGAGCAGATAAAAGGTCCAGAGTTCATTTCAAGTGTGCTATTTGCATTTGGAATCTGTTGCTGTCAACTCTCAAGATGAGATCCAAAGAGCTGTCACTATCAGTGAAGCAAGCCATCATTAGGCTCAAAAAACAAAACAAACCCATCAGAGAGATAGCAAAAACATTAGGCATGGCCAAAACAACTGTTTGGAACATTCTTAAAAAGAAGGAACGCACCGGTGAGCTCAGCAACACCAAAAGACCCGGAAGACCACGGAAAACAACTGTGGTGGAAGACCGAAGAATTCTTTCCCTGGTGAAGAAAACACCCTTCACAACAGTTGGCCAGATCAAGAACACTCTCCAGGAGGTAGGTGTATGTGTGTCAAAGTCAATAATCAAGAGAAGACTTCACCAGAGTGAATACAGAAGGTTCACCACAAGATGTAAACCATTGGTGAGCCTCAAAAACAGGAAGGCCAGATTAGAGTTTGCCAAACGACATCTAAAAAAGCCTTCACAGTTCTGGAACAACATCCTATGGACAGATGAGACCAAGATAAACTTTTACCAGAGTGATGGGAAGAGAAGAGTATGGAGAAGGAAAGGAACTGCTCATGATCCTAAGCATACCACCCCATCAGTGAAGCATGGTGGTGGTAGTGTCATGGCGTGGGCATGTATGGCTGCCAATGGAACTGGTTCTCTTGTATTTATTGATGATGTGACTGCTGACAAAAGCAGCAGGATGAATTCTGAAGTGTTTCGGGCAATATTATCTGTTCATATTCAGCCAAATGCTTCAGAACTCATTGGACGCCGCTTCACAGTGCAGATGGACAATGACCCAAAGCATACTGCAAAAGCAACCAAAGAGTTTTTTAAGGGAAAGAAGTGGAATGTTATGCAATGGCCAAGTCAATCACCTGACCTGAATCCGATTGAGCATGCATTTCACTTGCTGAAGATGAAACTGAAGGGAAAATGCCCCAAGAACAAGCAGGAACTGAAGACAGTTGCAGTAGAGGCCTGGCAGAGCATCACCAGGGATGAAACCCAGCGTCTGGTGATGTCTATGCGTTCCAGACTTCAGGCTGTAATTGACTGCAAAGGATTTGCAACCAAGTATTAAAAAGTGAAAGTTTGATTTATGATTATTATTCTGTCCCATTACTTTTGGTTCCTTAATAAGTGGGAGGCACATATGCAAACTGTTGTAATTCCTACACCGTTCACCTGATTTGGATGTAAATACCCTCAAATTAAAGCTGACAGTCTGCAGTTAAAGCACATCTTGTTCGTTTCATTTCAAATCCATTGTGGTGGTGTATAGGGCCAAAAATGTTAGAATTGTGTCGATGTCCCAATATTTATGGACCTGACTGTATACCAAAACCTTAACTTAATGGATTCCTATCCAGCCCATGTAAATCAATGGTTGAATGTAGAGGCGGACTGACAACTCATGGGGCCCCCGGGGAATAGGGGATCATGGAGCCCCTGTGTCCTTGCCCAAACTCAAAAAAGCCTATGAAAAAGGTACCAGGGGCATCTCATGGGGCCCCCTACTGACCCCGGGCCCTCGGGCAGTGCCCGAGTTCCCAAATGGTCAGTCTGCCCCTGGTTGGATGTGCCAATGTGTGTGAACATACCTGTATGTCCTCCCACACTGGTTGCTCATGCATACTCCCTAGAGCCCACAGCAGCGCAATCAGGTCCTATATATACATGGGCCGGAAGACAGCAGCATTGATTCGGATGGACGTACCCATTCGTCCTTCTGCATGGTTGCTCATACACATTCTTTCAAGCCAACAGCAGTGCAATCTGGCCGTATATATACATGGGCCAGAGGGCAGCATCAATGATTTGGATGGGCGTACCCATACGTCCTTCTGCATGGCTGCTCATACACACTCTTTCGAGCCAACAGCATTGTGATCTGGCCATTTATATACATGGGCCAGATGGGAGCAGCGCTGATTTGGGTGGATATACCTGTACGTCCTTCTGCATTGGCTGCTCCTGCACACTCTCTAGAGCCCACAGCAGCGTGATGTGGCTGTTTATATACATGGGCCAGAAAGGAGCAGCATTGATGTGGGTGGACGTACCCATGCGTCATTCCACATGGCTGCTCATACACGCTCTCTAGAGCCCACAGCAGCGCGATCTGGACGTTCATGGACATGAGCCGGAAGAGAGCAGCGCCATTGAGGGTGGCCATAACCGAATGTCTTTCTGCATCAGCTGCTCGTGCACATTTTCAAGAGCCCACTGCAGCCTGATCTGGCCGTATATATATACAGTTGTGTTCAAAATAATAGCAGTCAGACATCACTAACCGGATCAATCGCTGTTTTTGGTAGAAATGATATTTCTACATGGCAAATAATTTCCTAGCAGGTGTAGTAGA
Organism: Staurois parvus; assembly: GCF_062004578.1. Lineage (NCBI taxonomy): Eukaryota > Metazoa > Chordata > Amphibia > Anura > Ranidae > Staurois > Staurois parvus. The sequence continues at coordinate 753,127 of NW_028318287.1, forward strand.
GTAATAGAAATCAAACAGACCCAACAGTCATGACATGCATGCTGCTGATTCTGTGTCATTGAATCACTCATTGAAAGGGGCATGTTCAAAATAATAGCAGTGTGGAGTTCTACTAGTGAGGTCATTCATTCTTTGAAAAACAGGTGGCAATTATTGCCCTTATTTAAGGAAGGAAGGCAGCAAATGTTGTACATGCTGGTTACAGTGCATTTCTCTCTGAAATTCTGAGGAAAATGGGTCGTTCCAGACATTGTTTAGAAGAACAGCGTACCTTGATTAAAAAGTTGATTGGAGAGGGGAAAACATATAAAGAAGTGCAGAAAATGATCGGCTGCTTAGCTAAAATGATCGCAAATGCTTTAAAATGGCAACCAAAACCTGAAAGACGTGGAAGAAAGTGAAAAACTACCATTGGAATGGATAGAAGAATAGCCAAAATGGCGCGGACTCAGCCAACAATCAGCTCCAGGAAGATGAAAGAAGGTGTGACGTTCCCTGTGAGGACTGTTACAATTAGAAGACGCCTATGTGAAGCCAAGCTATCTGCAAGAAGTCCCCGCAAAGTCCCACTGTTGGAAAAAAGACGTGCTGAAGAGGTTAAAATTTGCCAAAGAGCACATTGACCGGCCTAAAGAGAAATGGCGCAACATTTTGTGGACTGATGAAAGTAAGATTGTTCTTTTTGGGTCTAGTGGGCGGAGACAGTTTGTCAGACGACCCCCAAACACTGAATTCAAGCCACAGTACACTGTGAAGACAGTGAAGCATGGTGGTGCAAGCATCATGATATGGGGATGTTTCTCATACTACGGTGTTGGGCCTATTTATCGCATACCAGTGATCATGGATCAGTTTGAATCCATCAGAATACTTGAAGAGGTCATGCTGCCTTATGCTGAAGAGGAAATGCCCTTGAAATGGGTGTTCCAACAAGACAACGACCCCAAACACACCAGTAAACGTGCACCATCTTGGTTCCAGACCAACAAGATGGACGTTATGGAGTGGCCAGCCCAATCCCTGGATCTTAATCCAATAGAAAACTTGTGGGGTGACATCAAAAATGCTGTTTCTGAGGCCAAACCAAGAAATAGAGAAGAACTGTGGAATGTGGTCCAATCATCCTGGGCTGGAATACCTGATCACAGGGGCGAGAAGTTGGGTGACTCCATGCAACACAGATGTACAGCAGTTCTCAGAAACAGTGCGACTACAACCAAATATTCATGAAGTCATTCAAAGGAAAGCAAAATCTTCAAAACATTTCTCAGTTTATATAGTGAATGTTTGAGTTTGTAAAGAAGAATACAAACACTGCTATTTTTTTGAACCGTCTAATATTCACTTTTCTTCAATTTTTTTAGAGGAACAACACAAATTTGATCTATTTTTCTTCATGTTTTGATCTGGAATAGAATGTGTCGTGTTCCCAATGCATTTGTGTGGATGGAAATAAAAGCTATTAGAAGGATTTTCAGCTTTATTCACTTTTTTCAACACACTGCTATTATTTTGAACACAATTGTACATGGGCTGGACAGGAGCAGCACTGATGTGGGTGGACGTACCCATATGTTCTCCAGCATCATCTGTTCATACACTCTCTTTAGAGCCAACAGCAGCATGATCTGGCCGCTTATATACATGGGCCAGATGGGAGCAGTGGTGGACATACCTGTGCGTCCTTTCACATTGGCTGCTCCTGGGCACGCTCTAGAGTTCACAGCAGCGCAATCTGGCTGTTTATATGCATGGGCCGGAAAGGAGCAGCAATGTTGTGGGTGGACGTACCCATATGTCCTCCAGAATTGGCTGCTCAAACACACTATAGAGCCCACAGCAGCCCAATCTGGCTCTTAATATACATGGGCTGGACAGGAGCAGCACCAATGTGGGAGGACGTACCCCTATGTCCTCCCGCATCAGTCACTCGTGTACAAGTATACCTGATCTTGCCCGTATATATATACATGGACTGGACAGGAGCAGCATCGATTTGGGTGGATGTACCTATATGTCCTCCGGCATCGTCTGGTCATACAAACTCTCTAGTGCCAACAGCAGCGTGACCTGGCCATTTATATACATGTGCCAGATGGGAGCAGCGCTGATGTGGGTGGATGCACCTTCTGCATCGGCTGCTCCTGCGCACTCTCTAGAGCCTGCAGCGGCACATTCTGGCTGATTATATACTAGGGCCGGATGGGAGCAGTACTGATGCTGATGGACATACCCATATATCCTCCTGCATGGCTGCTCTACAGCCCGCAGCCAGGGATGTATTTACCACAAGAAAAACAAGGCATTTGCCTAGGGCGGCACTTTTCAGGGGGGCAGCACTGTCCCCTGGAAGAAGAGACAGAAGAAAGGACACGTGGCATGGGGAACTGGCGGGATCCAAGAGAGGCCGCGGAGTCCTTGACAGTGTATGCAGAGCCTGACTCTTATTCCAGGGGATGTCTAGAGCTGTGAAGGTGAGTGTCTTTCTCTTTCTCGCTGGGGGGGTGGAATGGGGGTTGGGCTGGCTGGTGTATGGAGGGTGGTGGTAGTAGAAAGCTCTCTTGGATGGGGGAGTGGGGTTGGTTGGTGTCAGGCTCTCTCTGTGGGGGCGCATCCGATTTTTGTGTTGCCTACGGCAGCACAAATCCTAAATACGCCACTGCCCGCAGCGCCATGACTGTGATGCTATATCTGGGTATAGGGTAGCTGTGTTTGGCCCTGGTGTCATGTGATTGCTGTGACCAATCACAGCGATTACATTACCATCAGTAAACAACAGCTGTCATTCATGACAGCTTGAAGGTGCTCCTTGAATTTTGGGCCTCTCTATGTAGTTAGGTAGGCTGTGAAAAAGTCTCACACGTGGTATCGCCATACCAAGAGTAATAGAATGTGTTTTGGGGTGTAATTCTAAGTATGCCCATTCGTAATGGCACCCCCACGCATTTGCTAATGCGGGCATCTTTGTGTGCGACAAACCATGCAGTTTGGTGTGGCGTGATTTTGAAAAAAGGGTCAGTGACTTTTTTTCTGTGTTTCTCACCTGAAGGGCAGTCCATTGAACCTATTAGACTGCCCTACATGCAATGCACAGGAATGTGCGGAAAACTCAGAGACACGTGTGTGCTGCTTTGCACCTGCATGGTATGATCAAAACCTGAGGATAAGTTCACACCTAGAGTTACGTTTTGCGTGCATTTTGTTGCGCATCTTTCAAGTGTTTTTGTGCTACATGCATTCATTTCAATGGGCTTCCCTATGCGTAACAGGTGCTAAAGCTGCTCACGTTCTATTTTGAGCATTAAAAGCGCATTTTGACACACGCAAAAACACTCTTGCTCCATTTGGAGTGCTATTAACTATGAATGGCGCCACGTGCATTTTCTGCGCGTTTTGTGAACATACACAAAAAACATGTTTTTGCGCACGTTCACAAAAACCTCAGGTGTGAATGCAGCCTTAGGGTCTGCATCCACTTTAAGCCCCCTGATCTATAATGCAAGCAGAAGGAATAATCACGGGGTCAACTTACGAATCTCAGTTTACCAGAAATTTCCTCTCCAATATAAAATAATAATTTGGAAATCTCAGATGAGCTGGAAAAAGTTGGCCGGTTATCAGTCGTTATTATTAGAAAAAAAAAAAAGTTGTGGGTTGTGTGCCAAGGTGAGTATTAGCCGGTGATGGGAACAGTCGGAGCTTTGTATCCGGAACACAGGGGATCCTTCTAACTCCCGCCGGACACAATGATAATAAAAATCTCCCTTTACAGGGAGTGGAAGGAGCGGCCTGTAAGGTGATCTCTGAAACCCCAAATATCCGAGGAATCCGATTCCTCCTTGTCAGACATGAATGGTTCCTTTTTCTGAAAAATTAGAGATAATAGTATGATGAGGAAAAATAAAGGACATTTATTACAAGATGGCGTCAGTGGGGGTGCTATACAGGGGCGGACTGACAACTCATAGGGACCCCGGGCAATAGGGGATCATGGGGCCCCTGTGTCCTTGCCCAAACTCAAAAAAGCCTATGAAAAAGGTACCAGGGGGATCTCATGGGGCCCCCTACTGACCCTGGGCCCTCGGGCAGTGCCCGAGTTTCCAAATGCTCAGTCCGCCCCTGGCGCTATAGTATCTTTACTTTCATTTAAGGTGAATGGTAATCTGTTCAGAATCTGTTTCTTCCGTAACAACATTTTATTTTAAATAAACATTTTCATTTCATACCTTATTTTAGGCCCAGTCATCAATGGGTCTCTGTGCTTCTCAATGCAATGCATTCAGACCATGGCTGGTGGGAGGGGCCGGCAGAGTGCTGCACATAGATTCCTGAAAACATCCCAGCACCCTGCCTCAGTGCTCCTCCCAGGAGCTCTCAGTCCTGATGCAAGCAGAGTGCTCTTGGAAGGAGTTATGCAAATGACTGTCTGGAGTGGGCGTGGCTAGGCAGGCTGTATTTGCATGCAATGCCCACATGTGATGCTGAGCCGTCATGATTGATAGAAGAACTGAAAGCCAATGAATAGAAGTGGGGGTCCAAGGACAGTCAAATTGGGGAGGAAAGATGAGATTGAAATGAAATAGAAATTAATGGGCTGCCCTACGTGCAATGCGTGAGAACGCATGCGCTCTGCTGCACCTGCATGGTGTGACCCTAGCTTTAGACTCGGATATCCACATATAATTTCTGCTTTGGATCGCTTTTCAGAGGTGATCTGATTTTACCCTGTAAATGCAGCCACTTTGCCACCCCCGGCCATACATGCGTACAAATCCACTTAAATGTGGATTAATTGGTTAAAAATATCAGGTACATCCAACAAGTTTTGGAGGAAACGGCTCCTTTTTCAGGGCTTGACAATGATTTACAATTTAATTGGTAAAAGCAAAAAAAATGAAGTTTTTGGAGCAAAGGACTCCTACTCCATGGCTTGAACAAATCTGATTTCAATTTATTAGGAGGTGAGCAAATCCTTGGACAAAGGGGAGGCAGTGGATGTGGTATACTTGGGAGGGATATGATCACCATGTATAATACATAAGGGGGGATATGATCTCCATGTATAATACATAAGGGGGGATATGATCTCCATGTATAATACATAAGGGGGGATATGATCACCATGTATAATACATAAGGGGGGATATGATCTCCATGTATAATACATAAGGGGGATATGATCTCCATGTATAATACATAAGGGGGGGATATGATCACCATGTATAATACATAAGGGGGGATATGATCTCCATGTATAATACATAAGGGGGGGATATGATCTCCATGTATAATACATAAGGGGGATATGATCTCCATGTATAATACATAAGGGGGGATATGATCTCCATGTATAATACATAAGGGGGGATATGATCTCCATGCATAATACATAAGGGGGGGATATGATCTCCATGTATAATACATAAGGGGGATATGATCTCCATGTATAATACATAAGGGGGGATATGATCTCCATGTATAATACATAAGGGGGGATATGATCTCCATGTATAATACATAAGGGGGGATATGATCTCCATGTATAATACATAAAGGGGGATATGATCTCCATGTATAATACATAAGGGGGGATATGATCTCCATGTATAATACATAAGGGGGGATATGATCTCCATGTATAATACATAAGGGGGGGATATGATATCCATGTATAATACATAAGGGGGGATATGATCACCATGTATAATACATAAGGGGGATATGATCTCCATGTATAATACATAAGGGGGGATATGATCTCCATGTATAATACATAAGGGGGGATATGATCTCCATGTATAATACACAGGAGGGGTATGATCTCCATGTATAATACATAAGGGGGGATATGATCTCCATGTATAATACAGAAGGGGGGATATGATCATCATGTATAATACATAAGGGGGGGATATGATCTCCATGTATAATACATAAGGGGGGATATGATCTCCATGTATAATACACAGGAGGGGTATGATCTCCATGTATAATACATAAGGGGGGATATGATCTCCATGTATAATACATAAGGGGGGATATGATCTCCATGTATAATACATAAGGGGGGATATGATCTCCATGTATAATACATAAGGGGGATATGATCTCCATGTATAATACATAAGGGGGGATATGATCTCCATGTATAATACATAAGGGGGATATGATCTCCATGTATAATACATAAGGGGGGATATGATCTCCATGTATAATACATAAGGGGGGATATGATCTCCATGTATAATACATAAGGGGGGGATATGATCTCCATGTATAATACATAAGGGGGATATGATCTCCATGTATAATACATAAGGGGGGATATGATCATCATGTATAATACATAAGGGGGGGATATGATCTCCATGTATAAATACATCAGTGGTTCATATAGTGAACTCGGTGTAGAGTTATTCCCCCTGAGGTCATCACAGAGGACAAGGGGGCGCTCTTTACGTCTGGAGGAAAAGAGATTTAATCTCCAAACACGGAAAGGTTTCTTCACAGTGAGAGCTGTGAAAATGTGGAATAGACTCCCTCAAGAGTTGGTTGTGGCCAGCTCAGTGGATTGCTGTAGGAAAGTCCTGGATTGTTTCTTGGATACACAGAATATAACTGGATATAACATTTATAGGTAAAGTTGATCCAGGGAATATCCGATTGCCTCTCGGGGGATCAGGAAGGAATTTTTTTCACAACAGGAGCAAATTGGATCATGCTTTGCTGGATTTTTTTTTGCCTTCTTCTGGATCAACTGTGGGTGTAGGATTATAACTTTTTTTTTTAATGGTTGATCTGGATGGACTTTTGTCTTTTTTCAGCCAGACTAACTATGTAACTATATGTAACAATGCTTTCTGACTGAATTGGCTAAAAGCATCAGGTACATCCATCACGTTTCGGGGAAAGGACTCCTCCTTTGGGGCTTGAACAATGGTTTCTAACTGGATTTGTTAAAAACATCAAATACAATCAGCGCATTTCGGTGGGAAATACACCTACAGGGCTTCAGCAATGATGTTTAACTGAAATGGTTAAAAGCATCAGATAAAGCCAACACGTTTCGGGGGAAAGGACTCCTTTATTGGGGCTTGAACAATGATATCTAACTTAATTGGGTAAAAGTATCAGAAAAAAAGCACATTTTGGGGAAAAGGGCTACTTTATCAGAGCTTGAACAATGGATTCCATCTTAATTGATTAGAACTGGATGGTCTTTTGTCTTTTTTCAGCCAGACTAACTATGTAACTATATGTGACAATGCTTTCTGACTGAATTGACTAAAACAAGGGTGGGCAACTGTGGCCCTCCAGCTGTTGTAGAACTACAAGTCCCATGAGGCATTGCAAAACTGACAGTTACAAACATGACTCCCAAAGGCAGAGGCATGATGGGACTTGTAGTTTACCAACAGCTGGAGGGCCACAGTTGCCCACCCCTGGGCTAAAAGCTTCAGGTACATCCAACACGTGTCAAGGGAAAGGACTCCTTTTTCAGGATTTGAATAATGATTGATAACAGAATTAGAGAGGAATACATTGTGTAGCCTGAATTAAGTCTGAATCAGGATTATTGTGTCCTAATGGCAAAAATATCAGGATCCGATCAACCAGCAAATGGGGATGGGGGAGGTCCTTATGCTAGAAACTCCAGGGGTGACATTCAGGGACCACAGGCAGCTCCGGCTAACCTGAATCGCCAATGTACATTCAGTAAGTGCACACTTGGTCCCATGGGCCTTGGGACAAGGGGCGGACTGACCATTTGGAAACTCGGGCACTGCCCGAGGGCCCGGGGTCAGTAGGGGGCCCCATGAGATGCCCCTGGTACCTTTTTCATAGGCTTTTTTGAGTTTGGGCAAGGACACAGGGGCCCCTTGATCCCCTATTGCCCGGGGGCCCCATGAGTTGTCAGTCTGCCCCTGCTTGGGACCCATGTGCACCACTGCACTGATAAAATGTCCCTTGCTTAGTGACTTTGCCTAGGCTGAGATGATGTCATCGGTATGCTGCAGGCAGTAGAAGGCATTTCCTCAGTCGCCTCTCCGTCAATGATCAGACTGCAACATTGTATATTTGTAGCACGTCAAGGTGAGAGGCTGCAGCAGGGGGCTGATCTGTGTCAGGCATTTGTGAACTCAGCCAAGAACTGGCACCAGGATTTACATGGTTGTGTCATTTCTGAGTTCAGAAAGTACAGTAGATGGTGATCCTGGATGATGCTTGAACATAGATGGCACCATCCTTCTGGAGATAAAAGGCCTCATTAGGGGGGATACTGTGATTTCTCTGAGAGGTAATAAATACCTGGAAGCGTTACTTGTACACAAACTGAGCTTTCAGTTAAAATGAAGCAATCTGTCAGGCGTCAGCTCTCTGTTATCCAGAATGCCTTCTTGTGCTCAGGGAATGGACTAGGTCTCTGGCTGTCCCTCCTCGGTTTTCAAGGTAAATAAGAGACAGGAAAGTTGATTAAGAAAGCAAATCATCTTATTGATTCCCACCCAGCCAAGTGCGGAGCGTAATAGAGAACATGTTCCCTCTTAATAAGGAGAAGAGAAGATTTACGGCACATGTGCTTTTCATTAGATGAGAGGAAACCAACTGCAGTGACCCATCCTCGCAGACCGCGCTCAGCCTCACCCACCAGGGACTGGACAGGGCGTAGAGGGGTGACTAATGGTGAACAATGGGCAACAGGATGACCGATGCCGATTTGTCATAGGGATTAAATAAAGCCATATCATTTCCTTTTCATTTATTCCTCTCTAAAGAAGAAAAAAATGTTTTCCAATCTGTAGCGCTTACCCCTGAAGAAGTCACTGTTTTCTGGGGCCCCCTGTTCCCAGAGCCCACCAGTCTGTAGGCAGCACCACGCTCTCTGACACACGGGGAAATTTATTGCGACAATATATATAATACTACAAGAACCAGAGAAATGAAAACTGCAACAACCCCTCAAGCAAAAAAGTAAAACAGTAGAAAAGAAGAACTCCAGAGTGAGAAAACATTTTCCAATCTGTCACTGTCACTGTCTGGGGTCCCCTGTTATAGGGGCGGATTGACAACTCATGGGGCTCCCGGGCAATAGGGGATTATGGGGCCCCTATGTCCTCGCCCACACTCCAAAAAAGCCTATAAAAGGTACCAGGGGCATTTCATGGGGACCCCTACTGACCCCGGGCCCTCAGGCAGTGCCCCGAGTGCTCGAATGGTTAGTCCGCCCCTGCCCTGTTCCCAGAGCCCACCACTCTGTAGGCAGCACCACGCTCTCTGACACACGGGGAAATTTATTGCAACAATATATATAATACTACAAGAACCAGAGAAATGAAAACTGCAACAACCCCTCAAGCAAAAAAGTAAAACAGTAGAAAATAAAGTATACAGTTGGCCGTTGGCCCTAATCCTTACACTTAGGAAGGTCCTGTCTAAGGGCAAGGCCAAGATAATAGTTTGGTAGTCTTTGTCAAACCCTTTTTCTGCTAACCAGTAGGTTGGGGCCCAAATCCCACGTTGGAGCGCTCATATAAACTTCCTACAAACCCAAGTAAGCAATACTGTTCCTCTTTAATAGGATGCAGTAGGGTTTGCCCAGAGGCCTCTCACCAGCTCCTGGGGTGACATCTGGTCTCCCTCCATTCTACGGCAGCTCAACAACGTCAGAGTTCTCACCAGTGACCGGGTGGCACAGGGGCAGACTGACCATTCGAGCACTCGGGCACTGCCCCAGGGCCCGGGGTCAGTAGGGGACCCCATAAAATGCCCCTGGTACCTTTTTATAGGCTTTTTGGGTGTGTTTTGAGTGTGGGCAAGGACACAGGGGCCCCATGATCCCCAATTGCCCGGGGGGCCCCATGAGTTCTCAGTCCGCCCATGGGGTGGCAGCATCAGCCAGCAACAGTGGTATTTTCATGTACCAGGAGAGGCTCTCCTGTTCCTACGGGGAGTCCAGGACTGCAGGAAACTGCTTCCTCCATGAGAGTAGGGGGAACTTGGAGAGCATCCGTTTCCTGATCCCTCCTATGACTAGTGACCCCGGAAGTGATCTGTGATATGGGGAACGGGATCACAACAGTCAATGCTCAGCTAGTGAATCTAAGGATGCAGCTATTCAAACATGATCTGTGCTTGAATAGCTGCATTATAGGGCAGGAGAGACATTGTGGGTGCAATAGGCCCCCAATCCATAAAAAGTATCAGCACGCCGAGGATCACCAATATGGGTCCAGAGCAGGGGTGGTCTGACAACTCATGGGGCCCCCGGGCAATAGGAAATCATGGGGCCCCTGTGTCTTCACCCACACTCAAACCACACCCAAAAAAGCTTATGAAAGGTACCAGGGGCATCTCATGGGGCCCTCTACTGACCCCGGGCCCTCCGGAGTCTGAATGGCCAGTCCGCCCCTGGTCCAGAGGTTTTAGTGAACGATCACATAGTTACAGCAAGGCAACGTTTCGGAGTCTCGCAGGACCCCTTCATCAGACATGTGACCACCTATACACAGCCATTTTTAACGCAGGAACGTGTGCGTTTGGATTGCCCACTGCCATAAAGAGTACCTGTAACCTGTGAATGCTATTACATAGGGGGCTTGTTAGTCCCCATGTGATAACAATGAAGTTAAAAAAAAATTAAAAAGTGTAAAAAGAATAATATAAAATGAAGAAAGAACCCCCATCACATATAAAAAGTGCAGCATAGGGGTGAGCATATTTATTACAGGTACTTATATAGTGCTGGCGAATTAGACAGTGCTTTACATACAGTCACATCAGTCCCTAACCCTTGAGGTCCTAAGTCACATTCATACATACACATCCTAGGGCCAATTTAGACAGGAGCCAATTCACCTACCAGCATGTCTTTGGAGTGTGGGAGGAAACTGGAGTACCTGGAAGAAACCCATGCAGGCACAAGGAGAACATGCAAGCTCCATGCAGATGGTGGTGTGGTTGGGATTTGAACCAACGACCCAAGTACTGCCAGGTAGAAGTGCTAACCACTTAGCCACTGTGCTGCCCTGTATGTAGCATATGTATGTAACTATCAATTGCACCACACATGTGACATATCATCAGCCTGAGATCAAAAGTTCTAGGGACAGTTTTCACGGTTAACTCAGGCACGGGGTGTCAAACTGGCTGCCCTCCAGCTGTTGCCAAACTACAAGTCCCATGAGGCATTGCAAGATTGACAGTTACAAGAATGACTCCCAAAGGCAGAGGCATGATGGGACTTGTAGTTCACAAGAGCTGGAGGGCTGCTAGTTTGACACCCCTGAGCCTAAACTGATAACCTGTAAAGGCTTTTAAATGGGGCCCCTGGGCAATAGGGGATCATGGGGCCCCTGTGTCCTTGCCCAAACTCAAAAAAGCCTATGAAAAAGGTACCAGGTGCATCTCATGGGGCCCCCTACTGACCCCGGGCCCTCGGGCAGTGCCCGAGTTTCCAAACGGTCATTCCGCCCCTGCACTCCAATATGCTACCCCTTAACAGAAAAATCACCAATTGTGAAAACGATCATAAAATATAATTTCACAAAATCATCCAAAAATTAAGCAAATTATGTCCAAAATTAAATTTTAATGCTCTGCCTATAGAGAATTTTGCGTACCATTTTTTTTGCGACTCCACTGGCATGTGCGCTTTTAGGACTCGACATGTTTGGTATCTAATTGCTCCGACACAACCCAAATTTTAATATTTTACCAAAAAACTGGGCATAATATTGTGCTTGTTTTTATTTATTTTAGAGTATTTTTTTCCTGAACATATAATCATTTGATAAATAATTGCACAAATATCATGCAATATAAAAAAATTGCAACTTCCATCATTTTATTCTCTAGGGTCTACTTTTAGAAAAGGTCTACTTTTTTGTGGGGGGGTTACAGCCATTTCTATCAAATAAATGCAGATTTTACAGGCAGCACAGTGGCTAAATGGTTAGCACTTCCACCTGGCAATACTAGAGTTGTTGGTTCAAATCCCAACCATAGCACCACCTGCCTGCAGCTTGCATGTTCTGCCTGTGTGGGTTTCCTCCAGTTTCCTCCCACACGCCAAAGACATGCTGGTAGGTGAATTGGTTCCTGTCTAAATGGTCCCTAGTATATAAATGTGAGTTAGAGACCTTAGATTGTACGCCCCTTGAGGGTTAGGGACTGATGTGAATGTATAATATATATGTAAAGTGCTGTGTAAATTGACGGCTCTATATAAGTACCTGAAATAAATAATAAATGTAGATTTTATCATGTGTGCAAAAAATGACTGAAAATGTCTGCATCAGCAGCACTGAGATACAACAAAGGATGCAAAAAAAAAGTAAAAACAGCATGTTATGGGAGAAAAATAGCACCTTTTTTATGAGAGCAAACTAAATATCATTCAGATGACGGTTACATCTACTCTAAAGCTGGACTACGGGCACAAAAACTTTCACTTTAGTATATATCACAATAGCCACAAAGCATATAAATCCAATTTTTGCGCACCAAATCCCTTTGGAAAGCCAGATATTACTTTGGAAAAGCAGCATTACTGTGCTGTACATAGAGTAAAGCTGTGGGAGGGGCTCAGCAGGCTCCACCCACTACAGGCTGCTGGCAGAAAACTACAGGAGTGGGCGGAGACAAGACCAGTCCCCCTGCACAAGGAGAGAGAGCAGCGGTGAGCGGTCTTTATGACAGGAAGTCTCACACTGGATTACGGCACAGATGTGGAAGAAATACACAAATCCCACCAAGAATCAAGACGAATCCACATGATGGATGGATTTACATAATATTTTGCTTATCCTGCTAGCAGGGGCGGACTGACAACTCATGGGGCCCCCGGGCAATAGGGGATCATGGGGCCCCTGTGTCCTTGCCCAAACTCAAAAAAACCTTTTTCATAGGCTTTTTTGAGTTTGGGCAAGGACACAAGGGCCCCATGAACCCCTATTGCCCGGGGGCCCCGTGAGTTTTCAGTCCGCCCCTGGTTATGACGTTGCAGTCTGATCACTGCGGGAGTGGAGACTGAGGAAATGCTTGCAGCAGACTTATGACCAGGGGGCGGACTGACAACTCATGGGGCCCCTGTGTTCTTGCCCAAACTCAAAAAAGCCTATGAAAAAGGTACCAGGGGCATCTCATGGGGCCCCCTACTGACCCCGGGCCCTCGGGCAGTGCCCGAGTTTCCAAATGGTCAGTCCGCCCCTGCCTGCTAGTTTGACACCCCTGAGCCTAAACTGATAACCTGTAAAGGCTTTTAAAGCTCTATATATATATATCTCCAACAGGGGCAGACTGACAACTCATGGGGCCCCTGGGCAATAGGGGATCATGGAGCCCCTGTGTCCTTTCCCAAACTCAAAAAAGCCTATGAAAAAGGTACCAGGGGCATCTCATGGGGCCCCCTACTGACCCCGGGCCCTCGGGCACTGGGTGATCAGTGTGGGAAAGCTTCCGTCGGGGCCTGTCACACAGTAGGGCGAGAGGAAATAAATTGGATCTCCATAAGTCATTGCCACGCGATATCTTCCTTGACTTTTACAGCAGCGTGGCACTTATTAGGGGGATTAACACTCGGTAAATGTGACATTAACGGCCTCATCTCCCTAAATGGTTCCTTATGGTGGTGTTAGCCGGCTCTGCCGATCTCTCACCCCGGAGGTTCCATGCGTACGTATAAAATGAAACTATATAAAGATCGAGTACCCCTCCCCCGCCTCTTTCCAGCATCGCACCCCCCCATACCCCTCATAGAGAGTGACTTGTGAGAGTGGCATTAATGTCCTTCTCCTCCATAAGCCTGGCCTGCCCCGGGACCGCATTACAAAAATAACACACTTAATTAGGGGCGGATTACCCGGGAATTTCTCGGCATGAAAACGCAATGACTAAAGTGGAAGGTTAAAAATAACTGACGAGCTTAAAGGGTCACTCCACCCTTCATTGACAGTTTTTGCCATTTTTGGTAGAGATTGGAAATTACCCAAATTATCATCAGGGGAGCATCATTTCTGGGTCTATTATGAGGGGATCTCCACATTGGGTTTTTGGGTCTGTGCCTGTTACGAGGGGGTCTCCATGTTGGGTTCTTGAGTCTGCACCTGTTATGAGGGGGTCTCCACGCTGAGTTCCTGGGTCTGTACCTGTTACAAGGCAGCCTCCATGTTGGTTCCTGGGTCTGTGCCTGTGACGAGGGGGTCTCCATGTTGGGTTCTTGGGTCTGCACCTGTTATGAGGGGGTGTCCACGCTGAGTTCCTGGGTCTGTACCTGTTACAAGGCGGCCTCCATGTTGGTTTCCTGGGTCTGTGCCTGTTACGAGGGGGTCTCCATGTTGGGTTCCTGGGGCTGCACCTGTTATGAGGGGGTCTCTTCATTGGATTTCTGGGTCTGCACCTGTTACGAGGGGACCTCCATGTTGGGTACCTGGGTCTGCGCCTGTTACGAGGCGGTCTTCACGCTGAGTTCCTGGGTCTGCACCTGTTACGAGGGGGACTTCATGTTGCGTTCCTTGGGCTGTACCTGTTATGACGGGGTTTCTACATTCGGTTCCTGGGTCTGCGCCTGTTACAAGGCAGCCTCCATATTGGGTTCCTGGGTCTGCACCTGTTATGAGGGGGCCTCCATGTTGGGTTCTTGGGTCTGCGCCTGTTACGAGGGGTCTTTACGCAGGGGTCCTGGGTCTGGACCTGTTATGAGGGGGCCTCCATGTTGGGTTCCTGGGTCTGCACCTGTTTTGAGGGAGTCTCCATGTTGGGTTCCTGGGTCTGCACCTGTTATGAGGGGGCATCCTTGTTTTTTTTCTGGGTCTGCATCTGTTATAAGAGGGCCTCTATGTTGGATTCCTAAGTCTGAACCTGTCATAAGGGGGTCTCCACGTTGGTTTCGTGGAACTGCACATGTTGCGAGGGGGTCGCCACACTGGGTTCCTGGGTCTGCGCCTGTTATGAGGGGGCCTCCAGGTTTAATTCCTGGGTCTGCACCTGTTATTAGGGAGTCGCCACGTTGGGTTCCTGGGTCTGTATTTGTTATTAGGGGGTCTTCACGCTGGGTTCCTGAGTCTGCGCCTGTTACAAGGGGGTCTTCACGTGGGGATCCTGGGTCTGCACCTGTTTCGAGGGGGTCTCCATGTTGGGTTCCTGGGTCTGCACCTGTTTCGAGGGGGTCTCCACATTGGGTTCCTGGGTCTGCACCTGTTTCGAGGGGGTCTCCACGTTGGGTTCCTAGGTTTGCACCTGTTTCGAGGGGGTCTCCACGTTGGGTTCCTGGGTCTGCACTTGTTACTAGGGGGTCTCCATGTTGGGTTCCTGGGTCTGCACCTGTTATGAGGAGATCTCCACCTTGGGTTCCTTGGTTTGTGCCTGTTGCAAGGGCGTCTCCACATTGGGTTCCTGGGTCTGCACTTGTTACTAGGGGGTCTCCGTGCTGCATTCCTGGGTCTGCACCTGTTTCGAGGGGGTCTCCATGCTGCGTTCCTGGGTCTGCACTTATTACTAGGGAGTCTCCGTGCTGCATTCCTGGGTCTGCACCTGTTACGAGGGGGGTCATTCCTTTCAGTGGCGGCAATTCCAATTGATGCAATCGATGCAAAGTCGCAGCGACTTTGAAAAAGGTTCCTGCTCTACTTTGATGCAACTTCAATGCGACTTAGAGTCCCATGGACTCTAATGTCACATGAAAGTCTCAAGGAAGTCGCTTTGGAAATCATACAACAATGGAGTCACAAACCGAAGCTCCCATTCCGACTCTCGTAGCAGTCACACCAGTGTGATCCGGGGCTAAAGCTGATGTGAGATTTTAGTGATTTGGTTTTCAAACCCAGATATTACTCTGTAAAAACAACAGTGACATCATTATAGCCGGTGCAGAGAGTAGAGCCCTCAAGACAGGATGGTGACAACAGTGGACCATGCCTGCATGATGTGCGATAAAGCAGCTGTAGTGTCCATTGAAACCCCGTCTGACAAGACAGGAGCACACTATGAGATAGGGACGGCGCGTTGTCACCCTTTAACGGGAAGTGCCCGATCAAGGACCTTCGTGGCAGGATCCCCAGGGGTTATTTTATTGAATTAAAAATATTGCAAAACACTTTGGAAACGACTATAATATCTTAAATCTGATGTGCGATTTTAGTGATTGGGTTTACAAACCCAGATATTACCTTGTAGAAATGTATCAGTAACATCGCCTGTGCAGAGATCAGAGCCCCCAGGGTGGTGAGAGGTGGTGGTGATGTGCGATAAAACAGGACGCTTGTAGTCTCCATTGAAAGCCCGAGTGACAACGCAGCAGCACAACTGTGAGATGGGGCAGAGCGTTGTCACCCTTTAACAGGAAGTGCCTAAACAAGGACAGTCATGGCAGGATCACAAGGGATTATTTTAATAAATGTAAAAATATTTCTTTTGAAATGACTTTTTATATATTAAATCTGCTTTGCGATTTTAGTGATTGGGTTTGCAAACCCAGATATTATCTTTCAAGAATGTATCCGTGATGTCATCATAGCCTGTGCAGAGAGCAGAGCCCTCAGGGTGGTGAGAGGAGGTGGTGATGTGTGATAAAACAGGACACTTGTAGTCTCCATCGAAAGCCCGGGTGACAACGCAGGAGTACAACTGGGAGATTGGGCAGAGCGTTGTCACCCTTTAACAGGAAGTGCCTGAACAAGGACCGCTATAGCAGGATCACCAGGGATTATTATAATAAATGTAAAAATATTTCTTTTGAAATCTGATGTGAGATTTTAGTGATTGGGTTTGCAAACCCAGACATTATCTTGCAAGAATGTATCCGTGAGGTCATCATAGCCTGTGCAGAGAGCAGAGCCCCCAGGGTGGTGAGAGGTGGTGGTGATGTGTGATAAAACAGGACGCTTGTAGTCTCCATCGAAAGCCCGGGTGACAACGCAGAAGTACAACTGGGAGATTGGGCAGAACGTTGTCACCCTTTAACAGGAAGTGCCTGAACAAGGACCACCATGGCAGGATTATTATTATTATACAGGATTTATATGGTGCCAGCAGTTTGCTCAGCACTTTACAATATAACGAGAGACAATACAGAAACAATACAGTTCAATACAAGAGGGATAGGAGGGCCCTGATCCTGGGAGCTTACAATCTAGGAGGGAGGGGCTAGTGGTACAAAAGGTAGTAACTGTGGGGGATGGACTGGTAGGAGGAACAGAAGATTCCATTATTAGCTGAGGGCAGGATAGGCTTCCCTGAAGAGAAGTTTTCAGAGATCGCCTAAAAGTGAGCAGAGTAGGCGATAGTCTGATACATTGGGGTGGAGAGTTCCAGAGGATGGGGGAAGCTCTGGAGAAGTCCTGGAGACGAGCATGGGAGGAGGAGACAAGGGAGCTAGAGAGTAGGAGGTCATGCGAGGAGCGGAGAGTACGGTTTGGGTGATATTTGGAGACAAGATCGGTGATCACCAGGGATTATTTTAATAATTGTAAAAATATTTCTTTTGAAATCTGATGTGAGATTTTACTGATTGGGTTTGCAAACCCAGATATTACCTTGCAAGAATGTATCCATGACATCATCATAGCCTGTGCATAGAGCAGAGCCCTCAGGGTGGTGACAGGTGGTGGTGATGTGTGATAAAACAGGACGCTTGTAGTCTCCATCGAAAGCCCGGGTGACAACGCAGTAGCACAACTGGGAGCTGGGACAGAGCGTTGTCACCCTTTAACAGGAAGTGCCTGAACAAGGACCGCCATGGCAGGATCACCGGGGATTATTATAATACATGTAAAAATATTTCTTTTCGAAATGACTTTAAATGTGATGTGAGATTTTAGCGACTGGGTTTGCATAGATTTTAATGTTTCCTTGGTCTTCAAAAGGCCAAAAAGTCCTCTTCTAGCCGGAAAATTCCCCGCCGAGCCTGCCGTCCTGGTAGTGTGTGAGCGGATTCCCCCGATGGTTCCTGGAGGTGTAGATGAGTCAGTCTTACAGTAGGTGGTGATCTTGCCTCATTTTCATACCGGCGATGCTAATTAACAATCACAGATCCGCAGCAATTCTTCTCCACACTTTAAAACCTTTTCCAGTTTAATGTTCCACGGCAACGCTCATAAAAAAACAATATTTTAAATCGCCGTATTACCTAAGCACACATAAAAAAAAAAAAAAGTTCATAAAAATGAAAAATACGGTTGTCGGCCGTTAAGGAAGGAGGACCAGGGAGAAGAGGACGGGGTCAGTTTTTGTTGTTCCGTACAGGAGGTAATAAATTCTAGAAGTAACGGAACGTTTTCTCCACGTCGTTAAAAAAAAAAACTGTTTACATTTTATGACAATTTCAGCGACTGCGATCCCGTCATCGGGAAGAATCACTTACCCGCCGAACTAAAGGACTGTCGCTGCTTAAAGGGGAACCCCCCCCCCCCTCCATGGCGAGTTTGCATTGAACACAACAGCTGCATTTGTAAGTGACTTTTATTATTATATTTAATGGAAACAATTGTTTCCATCCGGTCACACCGAATACGACTTTGAAAATTGAGTTTTTTCACAATTTCAAAGTCAGATGCAGGGGCGGACTGACAACTCATGGGGCCCCCGGGCAATAGGGGATCGTGGGGCCCCTGTGTCCTTGCCCAAACTAAAAAAAGCCTATGAAAAAGGTACCAGGGGCATCTCATGGGGCCCCCTACTGACCCCGGGCCCTCAGGCGGTGCCCAAGTTTCGAAATGGTCAGTCCGCCCCTGGCCAGATGTCTGTCCAACTTCAGGTGCGACTTGGAAGACATCCGTGCAACTTCTTGGCCAGATGTCTATGCAAGTCACATCTGAACTTGCAAAAAGTACTTTCAAAATCAGTGCGACTCCGTCAGAGTTGGAATTGCATCGATATCACCACTTCCACTGCAGACAATAGGGTGCGGCTAGTCATGCGATTTGAAACGATGAAATCGTATGACAAGTCGCACTGGAGTGACCGGGAGACCCAAAGTCGCTTGCAGGGGCAGACTGACCATTTGGAAACTCAGGCACTGCCCGAGGGCCCGGGATCAGTAGGGGGCCCCATGAGATGCCCCTGGTACCTTTTTCATAGGCTTTTTTGAGTTTGGGCAAGGACACAGGGGCCCCATGATCCCCTATTGCCCGGGGGCCCCATGAGTTGTCAGTCTGCCCTTGGTCGCTTGACATATGAAATCCCATGTTAGTCAATGAGAGCCATCTTAATTAGCTCTGCTGAAGTCGCTCCATCTTTAGAAAAGGTTCCTGGACTACTTCAAGGCGACTTCTATCTGACTTGTGCCCATAGACTTTAATAGAAGTCGCCTCCAAGTTGGATCTTCATCTATATTGATGTGATTTGGATCCGACGCTACAGGAAGATTAACCAGGCAAAGTCACATGGCATGAAAGTCGCGCATCAAGTCACATCAAAGTTGTACTCAAGTCACCAGGAAGTCACCCAGCAAAGTCGCAGCATAAGTTTCCTGAGACTATATTGTGACTTGCACTGACATCTGTTAAAGTGTTACTAAACCCCGGACCCTGCATTCACTATATCCGCTCTCCCCGGACCCTGCATTCACTATATCCGCTCTCCCCGGACCCTGCATTCACTATATCCGCTCTCCCCGGACCCTGCATTCACTATATCCGCTCTCCCCGTACCCTGCATTCACTATATCCGCCCTCCCCGGACCCTGCATTCACTATATCCGCCCTCCCCGGACCCCGCATTCACTATATCCGCCCTCCCCGGACCCTGCATTCACTATATCTGGTCTCCCCGGACCCTGAATTCACTATATCCGCTCTCCCCGGACCCTGCATTCACTATATCCGCTCTCCCCGGACCCTGCATTCACTATATCCGCTCTCCCTGGACCCTGCATTCACTATATCCGCTCTCCCCGGACCCTGCATTCACTATATCCGCTCTCTCCGGACCCTGCATTCACTATATCCGCTCTCCCCGGACCCTGCATTCACTATATCCGCTCTCCCCGGACCCTGCATTCACTATATCCGCTCTCCCCGTACCCTGCATTCACTATATCCGCCCTCCCCGGACCCCGCATTCACTATATCCGCTCTCCCCGGACCCTGCATTCACTATATCCACCCTCCCCGGACCCCGCATTCACTATATCCGCTCTCCCGGACCCTGCATTCACTATATCCGGTCTCCCTGGACCCTGCATTTACTATATCCGCTCTCCCCGGACCCTGCATTCACTATATCCGCTCTCCCCAGACCCTGAATTCACTATATCCGCTCTCCCCAGACCCTGCATTCACTATATCCGGTCTCCCAAGACCCTGCATTCACTATATCAGCTCTCCCAAGACCCTGCATTCATTATATCCGCTCTCCCCGGACCCTGCATTCACTATATCCGCTCTCCCCGGACCCTGCATTCACTATATCAGCTCTCCCAAGACCCTGCATTCACTATATCCGCTCTCCCCAGACCCTGCATTCACTATATCCGCCCTCCCTGGACCCTGCATTCACTATATCTGGTCTCCCCGGACCCTGCATTCACTATATCCGCTCTCCCTGGACCCTGCATTCACTATATCTGGTCTCCCCAGACCCTGAATTCACTATATCCGCTCTCCCCAGACCCTGCATTCACTATATCCGGTCTCCCAAGACCCCGCATTCACTATATCCGCTCTCCCCGGACCCTGCATTCACTATATCAGCTCTCCCAAGACCCCGCATTCACTATATCCGCTCTCCCCGGACCCTGCATTCACTATATTCGCTCTCCCTGGACCCTGCATTCACTATATCTGGTCCCCCCAGACCCTGCATTCACTATATCTGGTCTCCCTGGACCCTGCATTCACTATATCTGCTCTCCCTGGACCCCGCATTCACTATATCCGCTCTCCCCGGACCCTGCATTCACTATATCTGCTCTCCCCGGACCCTGCATTCACTATATCCGGTCTCCCTGGACCCTGCATTCACTATATCTGATCTCCCCGGACCCTGCATTCACTATATCTGGCCTCCCCGGACCCTGCATTCACTATATCTGGTCCCCCCAGACCCTGCATTCACTATATCTGGTCCCCCCAGACCCTGCATTCACTATATCTGCTCTCCCTGGACCCCGCATTCACTATATCCGCTCTCCCCGGACCGTTGGCCATACATTGGACCGATGGCAATACTCTGGGTCCTCCTCTTTGGAGTTTTATGTCTTATACGGGCAGCACAATGGACAAATGGTTAGCACTTCCGCCTGGCCAGTACTCGGGTCGTTGGTTTGAATCCCAGCCACAGCACCACCTGCCTAGAGTTTGCATGTTCTCCCTGTGCCTGTGTAGGTTTCCTTTGGGTACTCTGGTTTCCTCCCACACTCCAAAGACATGCTGGTAGGTGAGTTGGATCCTGTCTAAATTGGCCCTTGTATATGAATGCGAGTTAGGAACCTTAGATTGTACACCCCTTGAGGCTTAGTGGTGAATGTACAAAATATATATGTAAAGTGCTGTGTAAAATTGATGGCGCTATATAAGTACCTGAAATAAATAGATATCCAGTATACACTATATTGCCAGAAGTATTGGGCCGCCTGCCTTTCCCCGCACATGAATTTTAATAGCATCCCAGTCTTAGTCCGTAGGGTTCAATATTGAGTTGGCCCCGCCCTTTGCAGCTATAACAGCTTCAACTCTTCTGGGAAGGCTGTCCACAAGGTTTAGGAGGGTGTCTATGGGAAGGTTGGACCATTCTTCCAGAAGCACATTTGTCAGGTCAGGCACTGATGTCGGGGGAGGAGGCCTGGCTCACAGTCTCTGCTCTAATTCATCCCAAAGGTGTTCTATGGGGTTGAGGTCAGGACTCTGTGCAGGACAGTCAAGGCACAATACCATTCTCCTGGCAACTGCCAAACCCAGACACGTCTATCTGATTGCCAGACAGAGAAGTGTGATTGGTCACTCCAGAGAACACGTCTCCACTGCTCTAGAGTCCAGTGGCAGCGTGCTTTACACCACGGCATCCGACGCTTTGCATTGCACTTGGTGATGGAAGGCTTGGATGCAGCTGCTCGGCCATGGAAACCCATTCCATGAAGCTCTCTACGCACTGTTGTTGGGCTCATCTGAAGGCCACACCAAGTTTGGAGGTCTTTAGCTATTGACTCTGCAGACAGTTGGCGACTTCTGCGCACTGTGCGCTTCAGCATGCGCTGACCCCGCCCTGTCATGTGACGTGACCTACCACTTGGTGGCTGAGTTGCTGTTGTTCCCAGTTGCTTCCACTTTGTTATAATCCCACTAACAGTTGAGCGTGGAATATTTAGTAGCCAGGAAATGTCACGGATGGACTTATTGCACAGGTGGCCACCTATCACGGGACCACGCTTGGAGTCACTGAGCTCCTGAGAGCGACCCATTCTTTCACCAATGTTTGTAGAAGGAGTCTGCATGCCTAGGGGATGGATTGTATACACCTGTGTCCATGGAGGGGATTGGAACACCTGAATCACATGGTTTGGAGTGCTGGCCCAATACTTTTGGCAATATAGTGTATATCGGTTTCCTTTGCCTACATTGGCGGTGTGTAATAGAAAACATCCAGAGCCTTGGTGGGATCTGAGTGTTGTCTTCTCCATCCATTCCAGACCCCAGGAAACGTACATTTCCCATAGAGTTCCCTCGGGGTCACATTCCTCCTCAATATCTATTTAAGATCCCAGATTCCATTAATATTTACTTCTATCCGTTGGTGCCCTTGAGGCAGACATATGGAAGATCTTTCTTCTAAAAACTTCAATGTCCCAAAGTATATTAAACCGGAGGAAGGCGGAAGGTTTTCTCGGCTCGCTCTCTGTGTATACTTGCAGCTCCGGCGTTCTTCTTGGGATATAAAATATAATGGAGGATATTTATAAACTAACGCAGGGCAGTTCCTGTGTGTTGCATATTTATCCCAATCTCCCTTTTTTATCTGTTGTGTAAAAGAATTGCATCTTTCTTTTTTTTAATTTTTTTACACAATCTGAGTAATATTGCATTCATTTCATTGTTGAATGATTGATGCTTGGAAGAAACTTCCAGCAGAAGCAGTGAGCCAGACAACAGTAAATAGCTTCAAACAAACACGGGACAAACATAGATCTATACTCAGACAAAAATTATATATATACTAATATTCAATAGAAGATGGGACCTTCAGGGTGCATAGACATAAATACCACACATTAAAAACACGTGTAGGCCAATTAAGATTTTTTTAGGTCATTTTCTCCTAGCCCTGTGAGCTTTCACATCCAGGGTGAGCCATTGAGTCCCATATATATGTATATATATTTGATTAAATACCTTGTATTGGATATATTAACTACTTGCCGACCGCAGATAGCCGAATGACGGCTACACTGCGGCCGGCCAGTTCTGGGTGGGCGTCATATGACGTCCTCCCAGAATGCGCTCTCCTGCGCGCCCCCAGGGGCGTGCACCTGGCGATCTCCGTGATCGCTGTGTCCTACGGACACAGCTGATCACGTGATGTGGTAAAAGGCCAATCACAGCTGCCTTTTGCCACGTGTCCAATGACACGTTGATCACCGGGAAATGCAATTGCCGGTTCTCAACTGCACTTTCCTCACGCTGTCAGATCGTGAGGAAAGTACTGCCGAGAACCGGCAGTTGTTAGAGCAGGAATCGGCACTGATCATCAGGGCACTGATGATCAGGGCCCTGATGATCGGTGCCCAGCAGTGCCACCCACAAGTTCCGCCCACCTGTGCCCAGCAGTGCGCCCACTAGCTCCGCCCACCTGTGCCCAGCAGTGCACCGACCTGTGCCCAGCAGTGTCACACACCAGTGCCACCCAGCAGTGTCACACAACTGTGCCCAGATGTGCCACCTACCTGTGCCCAGCAGTGCTACCCACCTGTACCCATGAATGCCACCCACCTGTGCTACCCACCAGTGCCCATCAGTGCAGCCCAGCAGTGCTGCCAGTCACTATCCGTGCCACCTCATTAGTGCTGCCTATCCGTGCTGCCTATCAGTGCCCATCAGTGCAGCCCAGCAGTGCTGCCAGTCACTATCCGTGCCACCTCATTAGTGCTGCCTATCCGTGCTGCCTATCAGTGCCCTTCAGTGCTGCCTATCAGTGCCCATCAGTGTCGCCTATCAGTGCCGCCTCATCAACGCACATCAGTGAAAGAGAAATATTACCTGTTTGAAAAATTTTATAATAGAAACAAAGAAACTTTTTTTTTTTTCAAATTTTTTGCACTTTTTTTGTTTATAGCGCAAAAAGTAAAGCACCCAGCGGCGATTAAATACCACCAAAAGAAAGCTCTATTTGTGAGAAAACAATGATAAAAATTTCATATGTGTACAATCTTGCAGTGCTGAAATATGAAAATTGGCCTGGTAAGGAAGGGGGTATAAGTGCCCGGTTAAGTGCAAGAAGTTAAAGTTGTTGGTAATTGAACAATTTTCCTTTGATATACCTTTAGACTGCCTTGGCGGTAGAAATTTCCTCAAAAAAATCTCCCCTGAAGAAGCCCGTGAGGACGAAACATGTAGGGAGTAACTACATTTACCTAACCAAGTTTGAATCTCGGTTGGTATTCTTAGAACTGAAATTGTTTTTATGTTTTTGAATTCTTTCTTTTCTTGTGTTTTTTATAAAAATATGAAATAAAAATTATATAACTTTTTAATGTGTGGTATTTATGCACCCTGAAAGTCCCATCTTTTCTATTGAATATTTGCAATTTTAAGGAATGTGGTGCAATAAGTATATCTGGTCACTCGCTCGCCACTTCACTGTTTCTATATATATACTAAGTTAAGTATATATATAAAATACCTTACAAAAAAAAAGAAAAAAACACCCTCCCCCCCCAAAAAAAAAAAACCTAAAACAAAACAACGGGGAAGACTCGATAGACAACTCGATCTTTTTCTGCAGTCACTTTTCTATGTTTCATTGTCATGTTTCAGGCACTGGGGGACAGCTCAGTGGATTAAAGATTCAATGCAGCATTAAAATTATTACAGGTACTTATATAGCGCCATCAATTTACGCAGCATACATTCACATCAGTCCCTAACCCTCAAGGGGTGTACAATCTAAGGTCCATAACTCACATTCATACATACACATACTAGGGACAATTTAGACAGGAGCCAATTCACCTACCAGCATGTCTTTGGAGTGTAGGAGGAAACCAGAGTACCTGGAGGAAACCCACACAGGCACAGGGAGAACATGCAAACTCCATTCCGGGCATTAAGGCCTATATCTACACCTGTGCTTCCTCCTTCCCACTGCCATGCTGCCCCAGCTGCACTGGGGGAAAGATCTCACATTCCCTGATGTGGAGGGTGAGGCTGAGGACTGATGGGAAATCGTGTATGTGCTGCATTGATGAGGGCTCTGATTTGAAGGGGGGGGGGGGGGGCTGAGGAACCTAATGCAAAAAGGGGAAGGGGGGAAGTAGCTGAGGACTAAGGATTCTAATGTGAATTGAGGGAGGACTAAGGACTCTGATGTGAAAAGATGAAAAGGGGGGGGGGACAAAGGACTCTGATGTGAAAGGGGATAATGGTTGAGGACTCTGATATAGGAGGGAAGTTGAGGGCACTGATACGAAAGGTGAGGATTTGAGGACTCTGATATGAAAAGGGAGAGGCTGAAGTCTCTGATGTGAAAGAAGGAAGGACTGAGGACTCCAATGTAGAAGGTGAGAACTGAAGACTGTGATGTGAAGTGGGGGGTGATGGGAAAGGATTCTGATGTGAAAGGAGGGAGGGCTGAAGTCTCTGACATGGAACATGGGGACTGAGGGCTCTGGTGTGAAAGGAGAGAGGACTGAGGACTCTGATGTGGAAGGTGGGGACTGAGGACTCTGATGTGAAGGGCGATGGTGGATGAGGACTTATGGAAGGGGTGGAGTTGAGGGCTCTGATGTAGAAGGTGAAGATTTGAGGACTCTGATGTGAAAAGAGAGGGGGCTGAGGTCTCTGATGTGAAAGGAGGAAGGACTAAGGACTCTAATATGGAACATGGGGACTGAAGACTCCTTTATGGAACATGGGGACTGAGGACTCTGATGTGGAACATGGGGACTGAGGACTCTGATGTGGAACGTGGGGACTGAGGACTCTGATGTGGAAGGTGGGGACTGAGGACTCTAAAGTGGAAGGTGGGGACTGAGGATGTGGAGGGTGAGGACTGAGCAAGGGTTTCCCTAGGCAGGTGCAGGGGGTGCATGCCACACCGGGTGACACCTATTGCACGGGGTGACATGCGAAAAGGTACGTTTTAAAGCAAGCCGACGATCCCCGCAGGATGGATGGGATCTGTGGATTGGGGAGGATAATGAGTCGGAGTCCGATCCAGTATGCTCCATCTGCAGATCCCATCCATCTTGTGGGGATCGTCAAAGGGGGTGTCACCAAGTGTTCCGGCACCAGGTGACACCAACCCTAGGGACGCCCCTGGGACTGAGGACTCTGATATGGAATATGGGGACTGAGGACTCTGATATGGAACATGGGGACTGAGGACTCTGATGTGAAAGGTGTGGACTGAGGACTCTGATGTGGAGGGTGAGGACTGAGGACTCTGATGTGAGGGGAGGGGTGATAGGAAAGGACTCTGATGTGAAAGGAGGGAGGACTAAAGTCTCTAATATGGAACATGGGAACTGAAGACTCTGATGTGAAAGGAGATAGGACTGAGGACTCTGATGTGGAGGGTGGTGACTGATGACTCTGATGTGAAAGGAGGGGGCTGAGGACTCTGATATGGAAGGTGGGGACTGAGGACTCTGATATGGAACATGGGCACTGAGGACTCTGATGTGAAGTGAGATGGTGGGTGAGGACTCTCATATGGAAGGGGGGGAGTTGAGGGCTCTGATGTGGAAGGTGAGGATTTGAGGACTCTGATGTGAAAAGAGAAGAGGCTGAGGTCTCTGATGTGAAAGGAGGGAGGACTGAGGACTCTGATATGGAAGATGGGAACTGAGGACTCTGATGTGGAAGATAGGGACTGAGGACTCCTATATGGAACATGGGCACTGAGGACTCTGATGTGAAAAATGGGAACCGAGGACTCTGATGTGGAACATGGAGACTGAGGACTCTGATGTGGAACATAGGGACTGAGGACTCTGATATGGACCATGGGGACTGAGGACTCTGATGTGAACAGTGGGGACTGAGGACTCTGATGTGGAACATGGGAACTGAGGACTCTGATGTGAAAGGAGGGAGGGAGGACTGAGGACTCTGATATGGAAGATGGGAACTGAGGACTCTGATGTGGAAGATAGGGACTGAGGACTCCTATATGGAACATGGGCACTGAGGACTCTGATGTGAAAAATGGGAACCGAGGACTCTGATGTGGAACATGGAGACTGAGGACTCTGATGTGGAACATAGGGACTGAGGACTCTGATATGGACCATGGAGACTAAGAACTCTGATGTGAAAGGAGGGAGGACTCTGATGTGAATGGGGGACTGGGGACTCTGTTGTGAAAGGAGGGAGTACTGAGGAATCTTATGTGAAAGGAGGGAGGACTGAGAACTCTGATGTGAAAGGAGGGAGGACTGAGGACTCTGATGTGAAAGGAGGGAGGACTGAGGACTCTGATGTGACGGAGCCCCATTTTAGTCTGATTCTGCATACTTGTGGGGGGGGGGGGTATTGACTGAAGATAAGGGTACAGATACAGCTGGATAAATCTCTCCAACATTCTCCCTGGTGATTTCTACACCCATCAATCAATGAATGATCATAACTCCACATGGAGGACATTTGGACGGTCAGGTGACTAGTTGCTGGAATTCTCCTTTAAATCACCGCGAGCGGCGGGCGTACCGCGCGGGTAACAATTGGACGGGGAAATCAGAACTCTCAAAAACGATATTGTTCACCTCGCTAATCTTCCTGCAAACGGCTGAAAGATCTCGGCTCACCTAATATTTGAGAGATGCAGCTGAGTAAACAGACATAATATATTTGGGAAGCTCTGCTCATTCTCCGGAACGTTCCGTGTGTGATAAATGGCGGACGGATCATTGCACTGACATGACGCGCTGCCAGAACACCCGCCAAGGGGTTCCGGGTGCTCCCGCCACTGTGGAGGGTCACTGCGGATCAGGGGCAGACTGACAACTCATGGGGCCCCCAGGCAATAGGGGATCACGGGGCGGGTTTGATGGTTTGGTGCCGCCATCTT
Source organism: Staurois parvus (assembly GCF_062004578.1). Lineage (NCBI taxonomy): Eukaryota > Metazoa > Chordata > Amphibia > Anura > Ranidae > Staurois > Staurois parvus. Next base: position 781,342 of record NW_028318287.1, read on the forward strand.
TATTATGTTGACACGTGCACCGAAGGGTTCTGACGGGAAAGAAAGGGAGTTTTGCTGCACAACAGGCTTTGGGTCTTCCATACCAACCCATCTTCCCACATGCAGGGGAAACTTGCCCATGTGGAGATGTGCCATAGAGCTTTGCCGGGACCCGTAGCCCTACGGCAAATGCAGAATCCGGGGGGGGGGGGGGGGGATGTCATTCTCGCTTAGCACAAAAAACTATTAAATGTAAAAAAGAAAATAAAAATATTAGCCAAATTTGAGAGAGGGAAGTGGGAGAAAGTGGGGAATTTTTTTTTATTAAGGGTGGAGGTCCACTTTAACCTCTTGGTGTTGGCTCCTGCCAACTCTCTAAGTTGTTCCGAAAGATGGGAGGCAGAGGCGACAATCCTGATCATGTGACCATGGTGATTGGCTGTTGCAGTGGTCACATGATTGGGAGCCCCGTCTACTGGTTCCTGATAACAAACGGTGACCTGGAGCTCTTGATGATACCACCAAACCAAATTCTTGGCTGACATAGTAGAAGATGTTTGCTGACTAAGGGCAGTATAGGTTCAAACCACCTACATGTTGGACCACCATACGATCCATGTGAACCCCAACTAAGGACAAGGTGCACATGATGGGATAGTGTTCTCATCTACTGGATGGAAATAAAAACTCAAAGAATGTGAGCTATTATTAAACCAAAAAAAGTCATGTGATCTGTATAAGAAATAGATGGATTATGGAGCAGCAGATAGTATTTCAGGAGATCTTCTTGTGGGGGATAAAATTGTACGAAGCTACCCATGGGTTCCATGGAATGGTTAGAAAATATTTTTGTACCCCATGGCCCTTCCATTACCCAATTGCTCTTAGCCCAGCCAGGGGCGGACTGACAACTCATGGGGACCCGGGCAATATGGGATCATGGGGCCCCTGTGTCCTTGCCCAAACTCAAAAAAGCCTATGAAAAAGGTACCAGGGGCATCTCATGGGGCCCCCTACTGACCCTGGGTCCTCGGGCAGTGCCCAAGTTTCCAAATGGTCAGTCCTCCCCTGAGCCCAGCCCATTTCAGTAGTTGCAAATGCTTGGCTGACCCAGTCACGCATGTTTGCTGACGAAGGGTAGTAGGTTTTCACCTGTTTGTTGGACCACCATACCATCCATGTGAACCCCAACTGAGGACAAGATGCTCATGATGGGGGTAGTGTTCTCTTGGGGATTGACCAAAAAAACTCCCAAAATGAGAGTTACTTTTGCAACTAAAAATGGCATGTGATTTTCCTGAAAGGCAGGGGGGACCAAAATCATGAGGCAGCACATAGTATTTCAGGGGATCTGCTTGTGGAAACAAGGAGTGCACAAAGCTGCTCATGGGTCCCATGGGGCAGTTAGAAAACCTTTTGGTACCCCATGACCCTCCCATTACCCAACTGCTCCTACCCCCTCTCACCTCAGTATCCACAAATGCTTGGTTGACCCAGTTGCCCATATTTGCTGACTAAGGGCAGTAGGTTCTCACCTGCATATTGGACCACCATACCATCCATGTAAACCCCAACTGAGGACAAGATGCTCATGATGGGGGTAGTGTTCTCATCCTTGGGGATGGACCAAAAAAACTCCCAAAATGAGAGTTACTTTTGCAATTAAAAATGGCATTTGATTTTCCTGAAAAGACGGTGGGGACCAAAATCACGAGGCAGCACATAGTATTTCAGGGGATCTGCTTGTGGAAACAAGGAGTGCAGAAAGCTGCTCATGGGTCCCATGGGTCAGTTAGAAAACTTTTTGGTACCCCATGACCCTGCCATTACCCAACTGCTCCTACCCCCTCTCACCTCAGTATCCACAAATGCTTGGTTGACCCAGTTGCCCATATTTGCTGACTAAGGCAGTAGGTTCTCACCTGCATATTGGACCACCATACCATCCATCTGAACCCCAACAATGGAAAAGATGCATGGGACAGGGGTATTGTTCTCATGCTCAGGGATGGGAAAAAAACTCCCACAATGAGAGTTACTATTACAACTAAAAATGGCATGTGATCTGCATGAGACATGATGGACACCAGAATCATGAAGCAGCAGATAGTATTTCAGTAGATCTGCTTGTGAGAGAAAGGATTGTATGAAGCTACCAATGGGGAAAATATGTTTCTACCCCACAGCCCTGCGATTGCCCAACTGCACTTAGCCCTTCCCAACTCAGTAGCCACAAATGCTTGGCTTACCCAATTTCTCATGTTCGCTGACTAAGGGCAGTAGGTTCTCACCTACATGTTGGATGACAATACCATCCACGTGTTCTCATTCTTGGGGATGAAAATAAAAGTTCACAGAATGTGAGTTATTAATACACCTAACATAGCATGTTATCTACATGAGGGATAGATGGTAAAGGACACTAGAATCATGGAGCAGCACATAGTACTTTAGGAGATCTTGTGAGAGATAGCTCTGTATGAAGCTCTCAATGGGTCCCAGGCTCCATGGGGTGGTTAGAAAATATTTTTGTACCCCATGGACCTGCGATTACCCAATTCCTCCTACCCCATCCCATCTTAGTAGCCACAAATGCTTGGCTTACCCAGTCGCAGGTTTGCTGACTAAGGGCAGTAGGTTCTCACCTACATGTAGGACCACCATGCCATCCACATGAACCCCAACTGAGGACAAGGTGCATGTGACAGGGTAGTGTTCTGATTCTTGGGGATGAAAATGAAAACTCACAGAATAAGAGTTATTAATTCACCTAAAATGTCATGTGATCTACATGAGGGATAGGTGGTGGAGAACACTAGAATCACAGAGTAGCACATAGTACTTCAGGAGATCTTCTTGTAGTAGATGAGATTGTATGAAGCTGTCAATGGGTCCCCAAGACCCATGGGCATTTTTGAAGTCTCAGTACCCACAAATGCTTGGCTGACCTAATTGCTTGTTTGCTGACCAAAGGTAACAGGTTCTCGCCTGCATGTTGGACCACCATACCATCCATGTGAACCCCAACTGAGGACAAGGTGCATGTGACAGGGTAGTGTTCTGATTCTTGGGAAAGAAAATGAAAACTCACAGAATGAGAGTTATTAATTCACCTAAAATGTCATGTGATCTACATGAGGGATAGAGGGTGGAGAACACTAGAATCACGGAGTAGCACATAGTATTCGGGAGATCTTCTTGTAGTAGATAAGATTGTATGAAGCTGTCAATGGGTCCCAAGACCCATGGGCATTTTGGAAGTCTCAGTACCCACAAATGCTTGGCTGACCTAATTTCTCGTTTGCTGACCAAAGGTAACAGGTTCTCGCCTGCATGTTGGACCACCATACCATCCATGTGAACCCCAACTGAGGACAAGGTGCATGTGACAGGGTAGTGTTCTGATTCTTGGGAAAGAAAATGAAAACTCACAGAATGAGAGTTATTAATTCACCTAAAATGTCATGTGATCTACATGAGGGATAGAGGGTGGAGAACACTAGAATCACAGAGTAGCACATAGTATTCGGGAGATCTTCTTGTAGTAGATAAGATTGTATGAAGCTGTCAATGGGTCCCAAGACCCATGGGCATTTTGGAAGTCTCAGTACCCACAAATGCTTAACTGACCTAATTGCTCGTTTGCTGACCAAGGGTAAAAGGTTCTCACCTGCATATTGGACCACCATACCATCCACGTGAACCCCAACTGAGGACAAGATGCACATGACGGCGTTAATGTTCTCATTGACAGGGATGGAAACTAAAACTCATAGAATGAGAGTTATTATTACACTTTATTTATATAGCGCCAGGATGTTCTGTAGCATTTTCCAGCCTGGGGAAATAAAAAAATAAACATACAGGATTTAACGTAACGTAAGAGAAAATTAAACAAAAGAGGAGGGCCCTGCCCACAACAGCTTACAATCTAAGGGAAGTGAGGGAAGTGGGACATGATGGAGTGAGTGTTTATGTGATACAAAGGGCCGGGCTTGTCTAATTATAAAACATTGCGCTTTTATATCAAAGCCTAACTCCAGGTTTCATTTCACTTTAATTAGTTTGTTTGGGCCAAGCTGTGGATGCGCCTTTGAGCACGTGCACAGTAGTGCAGTTGGCACCCACTAATTAACCATTTGCTCACATACATATATAAAAGTGGTTCCCAAGCTCTCCCAATTTTCTGGGGAGCATGGGACAGGAAGCGGCCACACAAATGAGATGAAGGAATATCCATATCCCTGATCTCCTCTGTGATCAATAAACCCAGAAAGGATGAGGATTTCATCACTTCTGGTTTCAGAGCTGTCAGTCCCTGGCTGTTAGAGCCAGGAAAGCAGTTAATCAAGCACAATCTGTGATTGATTAGCTTCTTTGTACTTGTCACCTGCCCAAAGCTATCACAAGGGGGCATGTGTGAAAAATGTTAAAAATTGCCTCGAACAGAAAGCGGTTAAAAGTTCCCAGAGCCCCAACAAGTCAGCAGCAGGGGCCAGAGACAGGGAGGGGACTATGGTGCTTAATTTCGGGAGCAGGTTGAGCAGAAGCATAACTAGAACCATCAGAGCCCTGGTGTAAGAAACTGGTTCCGTGTCCCAGGGCCCTTTCCATTACTCCCAGGGCCCATTACTCTGGTCCCCATGGCCCTTCCCACTGATCCTGGGGCCTTTTATAACAGTTCTGTGGCAGGACCCTTTCAAATGTTCTGCAGTGGGCTCCCTTCCTCTCTTGGGACCCCCCTCAACAGTGGTGAAGCCCCAGGGCTCGGTCACAAGCAGGGGTGGACTGACAAGTCATGGAGCCCCCGGGCAATAGGGGATCATGGGGCCCCTGTGTCCTCGCCCACACCCAAAAAAGCCTACGAAAAAGCCACTGATAAGTACCAGGGGCATCTCATGGGGCCCCCTACTGAGCCCGGGCCCCCGGGCAGTGCCCGAGTGTTTGAATGGTCAGTCCGCCCCTGGTCACAAGAGCAACTTTTGCAACCCTAAGATGGGAATCTTCCCTGCCATGGCCTCTTGAAAAATGAAAGTTCCAACCTCTTCTTCTATATCAACTGCCAGGGCAAGCTGGACCAACACCTATCCAGGTAGGGGGGGAGCTTCTCAAGCAGGGGCGAACTGACCATTTGGAAACTTGGGCACTGCCCGAGGGCCCAGGGTCAGTAGGGGGCCCCATGAGATGACCCTGGAACCTTTTTCATAGGTTTTTTTAAGTTTGGGCAAGGACACAGGGGCCCCATGATCCCCTATTGCCCGGGGGCCCCATGAGTTGTCAGTCCGCCCCTGTTCTCAAGCCTAAGTATTTCCAATAGAAACATGTAAAAGTCAGACTTCCTCCCCTACTGGACATGGCTGTGCTATGTGGCAGAGCTGTGTAAATCTCAGGAATGAATGGAGAGAAATCACTGAAAGGTAAAACAGCTCCCATATTTGTATTTCATCTATTTCGCCGTTTTCTTGGCGTACGGCTTTAAGAACGCTTTCTTTTTTCCTGTCATTTCCAGGACAGCGCAGCCGCCTTCCAACACCGGAGGTCGGGCCCCGCGCTTAAGGTTAAACTTATGCAACTTCCATTTTCATAGATATTTTTCTTTCAGACAATTATCAAATCATAAATCTCGGTCACAGCGCAAAAACCAGACAGAGAAATGATTTCTCAGCAGTCCAACGGGTAGTATCTGAGCGCCTCGCTTTCAATAAATATTCATCGGTGGAAATGATGGAGTGTTTTACAAAGCAAATGATCGCTGGGACTTCTAACCTTTGAGAATTCCGCGTCCAATACGGATTTTTTTTTTTTCCGTCAGCGAGGTGTCTGGCAGGGGTACAGAGGCCTGCGGTTCACCGGCGTCTTGAGCCGACCGCTTCGCGCTCAGAAATATGACTGAAACCCTCCGACGAAAGCTAAAATTGAAAAGAAAAAAAAAAAAAGCGGAGGCAAGAAGGTCAAGTGTAAATTGTGCAGGATAATCCATATTTCAAATCAAACATCGGCCCTCGTCTTTTGTCCAAGAAGCATTTCAGCGCATTACTTCCCCGCTAGAAGAGAAATCAATATTTCACACCATTTCTGTAAGTGAGGCCTTTAAGCGTCCGGCAATGGTGGCGGCTTCTGCCGTCTACCGAGAAAGGGGGGGGGGAAAAATATGGAGCCATAAAACTTTTCTCTAAAGAGGACCTGTCACCTGAAACATCTCAGGGAAGTGGTTCTAAAACTAACATTTGTTTATTTTAGTTTTGAATGGAATGTGAAGGGTTAGAGCAGGACTGGGATCGGGGGGGGGGGCAGGAGGGGCGGCTGCCCTGGGCGCAGTGGGGATTTGGGGGGATTGTGCTAAAAGGGGTGATTTGGAGGGAGGATTTGTACTGGAAAGGTTGATTTGTGTTAGGAAGGGAGATTTTGGCAGGGGAAGGATTTGTGCTAGTAGGGATCATTGGGGGTTTTTTTGGTAGGGGGGGAAATTTGGGGGGGGTGGGTATTTGTGCTAGGAGAGGGTATTTGAGGGGGGGATTTCTGCTGGGGGAGGGGGACTTGGAGGAGGGAGAGGATAATGCTCAGAGGGGAAATTTGAGCAGTAGAGGATTTGTGCTAGGAGGGAGAATTTTTACCGGAAGGGTGGATTTGTGTTAGGAAGGGAGATTTGGGCAGGGGAAGGATTTGTGCTAGTAGGGATGATTGGGGGATTTTTAGATAGGAGGGGAAATTTGGGGGGTGGGGGGGGGTGTTAGTGCTAGGAGCGGGGATTTGAGGGGGGGATTTCTGCTGGGGGAGGGGGACTTGGAGGAGGGAGAGGATAATGCTCAGAGGGGAAATTTGAGCAGTAGAGGATTTGTGCTAGGAGGGAGGATTTGTACTGGAAGGGTGGATTTATGTTAGGAAGGGAGATTTGGACGGGGGAAGATTTGTGCTAGTAGGGATGATTGGGGGATTTTTTGCTAGGAGCGGAAATTTGGGGGGGAGGTATTAGTGGTAGGAGAGGGGATTTGAGGGGGGGGATTTCTGCTGGGGTAGGGAGACTTGGAGGAGGTAGAGGAAATTTAAGCAATAGAGGATTTGTGCTAGGAGGGAGGATTTGGGGAGGTAGAGGATTTGAGCTGGGAGGGGGAATTTGCACTGGAAGAATGGGAATATTTATCTGAGAATTTTGACTTGAAAGGGAATTTATGCTTAGGGATAAATGTGAAAATTAGTGCTCAATTTTTTTTGGGGGGGGAGGATAGGATTTTTGCGGACACATAATGCTCATACATTTTGGGGGGAGGGGGCGCGATATTTGGCCTGAGCACCTGATGACCTTGTCCCAGCACTGGGTTAGAACTAGTGATGACTGTGCCTGGGTTCAGTTTGGGGGACATTTGCCAAACAGTTAAAAGAAATTTCGGAAATTGGGAATGTTCCTCAAATCCCCATTGAAGTCTATAGGGAATGAATCCTGCAAATGAATGTTGCCCATTTTTAAGGCAGATGGGAAAGTGATTGTCAAGCAAAGGGCATGGGGAGTTGGGCATCACCAAAGAAAACCAATGCAAAAAAATACTGTTTGGCAGGGAGAAACTCTTTTAAAAAGGCGTCCCGGCATGGCAGAATGTTTTCTTTTTGAGACCATTAAATCGATGGGTTTAGTTCTGCTTTAAAGGGTAAAGCAGATGTTAGACCCAAAACCAAAAATGTATTACAGCTTAACAATCATTAGATGTAGTGGATACATTAGGACAGGAAATGAGGAGAATTCCTGCCATAGGGCCACTGAGAATCCTAAGGTACATGCATAAAGGCGTTGATCTCCTGTATTGTGAGCGACCACCTAATTAATTAAGCTAGCTAGCTTCGGTGAGGCTACTCACATGTACTACAGCATCCTCAACAAGGGGGTGTTGTAATGTGACTCGCCCCAGCAGGTGACGCAGTCTCCCCCAAGGCGTGGAATCTAAGCACCATATGGTCTTCAGCAGAGCTTTTGATGGTGGAGATGGGCCAGGAGTCCTTAAGGCCCCAGCAGGCTGGTGCCAGGCTGTGGCCTTCAGGATCAGCCCACCCAAGAGTGAGAGAGAAAGAAAAGCTACAGTGTGGAGACCGTGCACTAGGGGATCAGCAAGAGAATAGATAGTTTCAGGCAGGGAGCAGGCTTAGCCATTTCACGGCCCCCAGGCCACATCCGGCTTTTTGGCCGTCCATGTCTAGCCCATGTGAGGTCATTCGGAAAGTAGAAATCCATGGATCCAGGCTGGTCAATCAACAAGATGGCAGATGTGCTTCCACCATTATTGGTCTTCCAGTTGCCAGGATGGTGGCTCCCTTTCTGAACAGCTTCGGCCATGTAGGAAGAGCAGTGCCCTGAGCAACTGGGATAGACCATCGGAGGTGGGCATACAATGCAGGTGAGGGAACGTGGCGAGGTGTTGCTCTCATTAGTCAGTCTTAACTTCTCTGCCACAGAAGTGATGTCACATGCCGGGCGTATATAACAGTGGAGGGTATATATAAATACCCTCATGGGTTTCCCATAGACGGGCTGCTCTGCTGACTCTATCCGCTTACCGACCTGCCACAGTACATACAGCGGCGGGGCAACAATTAGAGGCATAGCACCGTACTGGCACATCAGTGCCTGTTTTCATGTTGCGGGCGAACGCATTCACCCCCCGACCGCCTACTTCCACTGTGATTTGACACAGCAGAAGTTTGTCAACAGATCTCGGCCAATGATTCATGACCAGAACCTGCTGACTGGTGTCGAATCACAGCCTAGAGTCCTGACCTGATAAACAACACAGGCCTCTATACATAGGAAAAGACTGATTTGTCTTTTTTCCCTGCTAAGCAGGGAAAAGAAACAAATTGATGTGTAGTAAAAAAGCAGCACACATTACACACATTAACACTTGTTAGGCGCACAGTTAACCCTTTGATTACCCTTAGATGCTGACCCCTTCTCAGCCAGTGACATTAGTACAATGTCAGGGGCGGACTGACAACTCATGGGGCCCCCGGGCAATAGGGGATCATGGGGCCTCTGTGTTCTTGCCCAAACTCAAAAAAGCCTATGAAAAAGGTACCAGGGGCATCTCATGGGGCCCCCTACTGACCCCGGGCCCTCGGGCAGTACCTGAGTTTCCAAATGGTCAGTCCGCCCCTGGTCAGTGTATATTATTAGCACTGATCACTGTATTAGTATCACTGGGGATGTCAGTGACAGTTAGCCAGTTCCCCCCCCCAGCATCAGTTAGTGTCAGATTGGCCGTCGCATTATCACAGTCCCACTACAAGTCGCTGATTGTCACCACTGCTAGTGTTAAACAAAAAAAAAAAATCCAATATACAGTATATCCCACAATTTTTAGACGTTATAACTTTCACAGAAACCAATTAATATACACCTGTTGGGTTTTTTTTTTTACCAAAGACATGTAGCAGAATACATATTGCCTAAATGTATTTTATTTTTTTATTGGCTGTTTTCTACCAGAAAGTAAAAAAAACAATTTTTCTCAAAATTTTCTTTTTTTCTTTTAAATAATAAAAAATGTAAAACCCCAGTGGTGATCAAACACCACCAAAATAAATCTCTATTTGTGTAAAAAAGAAGATAAAAACTTTGTTTGCATGACTGTGCAATTGCCAGTTAAAGTAGTGCAGTGACGAATAGCAAAATTGTCAAGAAGGGGGTAAAACCTTCTGAAGCTCAAGCAGCTATGTATGTTTGACCCAAGGAGGTGCTAGCTTACCATGTTAAATATGGCCCTTCACAACAGTCCCAGTTTCCCATGTGGCTTCTTGGGAAAATGAAGTGCCCAACCCTGATCTTGAGAGAAGTCAAAATATAATTAGTGAAGGCTCTCTCTCATGTTGTACAATTCTCTGGCGCTACTATCAGATTTCTCACAAATATGTAATATTAAAATCCTGGTTCGGTAATAGAACACATAAGCCCTGATGAAGGGGTCTGCACCCCCGAAACAGGTTGGATTTTTTTTTTTTATTATTAAATATTTATTAAAATAAATTTTGGACTCGGACACTCGAAACCTGACACAGAATCTAACCCTTCTCTAATTTACCTTTAACTAGGGATTTTTTTTGTTGGCTGGCATTACAATTGTTCCATTCATTATCAATGTTTGATACATTTGTGTTAATGTTTACTCCTTGTTCAGTCCTTACAAGCCTTTTAGCTTTGTCTTTTTTTTTTTAAATAAATCCCTTCGTGTCGATTCATTCCGACATGGCGTTATTGGCTCAATGCAGCGGCTGGCCCTTTTTTTGGACGCCAAAAGAAAAGAACCAGCCTTCCGGTCTTAACTTGTGTCAGCGCTGGGGGAGTTTCACTTTTTTTCCTTTTTTTTTTATTTTTTTATTTAGACTCCAGAAAGCTCCAAAAAAGATTATCGTTCTGTTCTGCGTCCAAAACTCCAATAACTGATGTTGACTCAAATTCAGGGTTTTGGAGTTGTTTGTTCGGGGATGAAAGTCGGATCCTGTGTCCCGGGCTTTTGTACCTTGGAGCTGGCATCTGCTTGCCATACAGGAAAAAACACTTTACTAGGCAAACAGACAAAATGCGTTGAACTGGCTTCAAATACGCAGCTCGGGTCACAGCTGGCTGAGCTCCGGCATAGTAGGATATTGACGAATTGCCGTATCGGGGGGGTGGGGGGGGGGAATCATCAACGTCCAGCCTGCCGCCTCTTGTTCAACTTTGTAAAAACCTTAAATTGTATCTTAACCCAAATACAACAGAATGTTTACTGGTCCTTAGACTTGGTTCTCTGACCGAGCGTGTGTGCGTTTCCACGCATTTTTATCACGTTCCCTTATGAAGGGCAGCCCATTCATTTCAATGGGCTGCACTATGCCTGAAAAATGCTTTTTGCAAAAATGGGCCAAATCGAACCACATGGTGCCACTTGCCTTTGCAGATGTGTGGTGGTGCCATTAACAATTAATGGCATCCATAGGTGTGTGTAGTCTGTAGCATTAGGGTGGGCATTCCAAAGCTCAAACACACATGCATGTCTGTGTGTGTATATACAGTGGGGCCAAAAAGTATTTAGTCAGCCACCAATTGTGCAAGTTCTCCCACTTAAAAAGATGAGAGAGGCCTGTAATTGTCATCATAGGTAGACCTCAACTATGAGAGACAAAATGAGAAAAAAAATCCAGACAATCACATTGGCTGATCTGGAAAGAATTTATTTGCATATTACGGTGGAAAATAAGTATTTGGTCACCTACAAACAAGCAAGATTTCTGGCTCTCACAGACCTTTACCTTCTTCTTTAAGAGGCTCCTCTGTCCTGCACTCATTACCTGTATCAATGGCACCTGTTTGAACTTGTTATCACTATAAAAGACACCTGTCCACAACCTCAAACAGTCACACTCCAAACTCCACTATGGTGAAGACAAAAGAGCTGTCGAAGGACACCAGAAACAAAATTGTAGACCTGCACCAGGCTGGGAAGACTGAATCTGCAATAGGCAAGCAGCTTGGTGTGAACAAATCAACTGTGGGAGCAATAATTAGAAAATGGAAGACATGCACGACCACTGATAATCTCCCTCGATCTGGGGCTCCACGCAAGATCTCACCCCGTGGGGTCAAAATGATCACAAGAACGGTGAGCAAAAATCCCAGGACCACACGGGGGGACCTAGTGAATGACCTGCAGAGAGCTGGGACCAACGTAACAAAGGCTACCATCAGTAACACACTACGATATCTGAGGACAACTCCCCGAACTATTCACAAGCTTCTCTTCTGTAACACAGTCTTTGTTGGAGTGCTAACCAGCATCTCCTCGTTGTACCACCCCAGACCCTAGATGAACTTCTCTTCACCCAGCAATCTGGAGACTTTCTTCCTGAGCAGGGGATCTGGCTCTTGTCCCTTTATAGAGGTGAACTGTCACTAGTAGGGGGCTAATCTCGTTTCCCACCAGAGTGCTCCTTCCCCTATCCACCCAGAGGGTGCAGGCGTACTCCCTTAGATCCTCTCCTGTACCGCTTGCAGGATGACTGCTGCTACCAGTCCTATCAGCTGGGCTGCTCCTTCCCTGCCATACAGGTGGTACTCGCTCTGGGGGCCAGTGATTCCCAAGTTTTCCTCCTTTCCAGCTCCAGGCTCACAGGCAGGCCCCATCTCACTAAACCTCCTGGCAGCCTTCTTCCACCAGCCTCACATCTTCCCACTCCTTTTTCCACCCGACTCCTCCACTCTGGCTACTGAGCAGGCTCCTACACTTTTAAGGGAGTCCCAGCCCCTTGCCAAGCCTGCACTTGGGGAGTCTCTCTGAAGAGTCTCAAGAGTGCAGCCAGCCATTCCTCAGATCCTCCCACAGCCTCCAAGGCCCTCCTCCGAAAGCCTCAGAGCAGTGGGAAATTCCAGAGGGGCTGGCCTGCAGAGTCTATCAGCCCTGACCACAATTTGACCCCACTGGCTATCACACCTGATCTACTAACCAGCTCCTGACTAACCATTTGGATCTAGCTCCCCCTAGCTAATCTAGGAGGGTGCTACACTATGTCCTTTAAAATATTTATATCGGTGAGGTTGGTACCTATGAAATGGTCGACTGATGGCATCTAAAGAAATGTCCATTGATGGGTCTGCATACATTTTAAGATTATCTTAAAATAAGAAACTCCCCAAAATAATTTACTCTTCTCCACGTTCCTTTTTTTAAATACAGTGAAATAAACAGACTCTGGGATTCCATCTACATAGCGAGTCTGTAATTCTCATTCCTGTTTTTTTCAGCACAGCCAATACTGAGATGGACGCCCGTCCTCCGGGACACCAGAACGGCTTTCTAATAGATTGTAGTGAAGTCAGCAGCGCCGTTTGTTCCAAATATTTTCACATTACTTTTCTGAAGAAATGACAGAGAGGAGAGGAAGTGGAGGAAGGGAGAGATTTATGGAGAATTTTTACGATATCAGCACAAGATGAATGGCCAGTTATGCAATCGGTGTAATGCCAAAGGAGATAGCTGAGCGGACACGTGACGTGGAAAGGCGGTGGGTGCGAGATTCGATGGAAGTCAACAAGAGCAGGATATGGCAGAGAAACCATTCACATACCAGCTCCACCCAGAACGTATATTTCATTTTTGCATGACCCACTATGTTGGCTTATTAAAGCCTTAGGGGACACCATTGGCCAGACCAATTTGCCGGGACTTGGGCAAAGATAGGATAGTGGGTGCAACCAGGGCCAAGACAGGTGGGTGGGAGCAGGAGCGGACTGACAACTCATGGGGCCCCTGGGCAATAGGGGATCATAGGGCCCCTGTGTCCTTGCCCAAACTCAAAAAAGCCTATGAAAAAGGTACCAGGGGCATCTCATGGGGCCCCCTACTGACCCGGACCCTTGGGCAGTGCCCGAGTTTCCAAATGGTCAGTCCACCCCTGCATGGGCCCCATGATCCCCTATTGCCCGGGGGCCCCATGAGTTGTTAGTCCGCCCCTGGGCTGGTAGTTAAACCAGGTTCACACCATAGAGGTGTGACTGAGCGTGCACATGTTTCCACGAACTCCTGCGCGTCACATGCAGGGCAGCCCATTCATTTCAACAGGCTACCCAATGTATCAAAAAACACGGAAAACAGTTTCCTGGCTCTTTTCTAAAAAGCTCCTAATGCTTGGTCATCTCCTTCTGCCATGTTCACCGTTAGGCACAATTTTTTGTAGAGCTTGCACCACTCATTATTTTTATTTAACTTTTTTTATCAATCTAGACATTACTGCTATTTAAAAAAAATGTAGAAAATGAGTTGCTTGTCCCGGAGTTCTTCCTTAATTCTGTTTCCAAATGAGGCATCTTGCTCTCCTTGCAGACGAGCTGTAATGTCATAATGATACGGATCGGGATTACGGCCATATGTCCTGACACTTCTATCCCTTTATATAATTCGTGGAGGATTGCATTGAGCTGGGGGGCCGTGCACGGTTAATGATATATATCCTTTTATCTGCCCATCCTTACCAGAATGCAGTGTGTCAGTAATCTCCGCTGTGCTGTTCAGTTTAATGAATCAGATTGACTTTAATTCTCAGACAGATGTAATCTGTGCCATGGTTTACTGCAAGGAGGAGGCAGCGGGATCTGCAGATACAATGAATATCGCCCGCCTTCCTCTATTTTAATACCGACTCTCATCATGAAATATGTCACGGCACACAATGGCATCTCAGGCTAAAGGCCACTAAATGAAGATGTGAAGATGTGATTTGTGAAGGTGTGGTCAGTGTGGATATAAACGTTGGGGTGTCTTCCTGACATTCATCAGAAATTAAGTGGCTTGGAGAAGCTGCGAAATATCTTCAATATTACAGAACAAGTCCAGTTGAATGTGACCATCTACAACTAGATATAGCAACCATTTTCAGCCAGGGTTCCCCAGATCACTAAGGTTCCTCAAGAGGTTGCTGGGGGTTCCTGGAACTATGGCTGATTTACCTCCCATTTGATGGTGCGTCACTAAATTTGGGTCTATCAACACTTGGCTGAGCCAGTTGCATGACACCAATGATCTTTTTAACTGTCTGGAAGGGTGGCATTGTGTGTGACCACTATGATAAGGGAGGCATTCTTTTCTGACCACCAGTGCAATGAGTATTCTTCTCACTGATCACCAATGTAAGGGACATTCTTCCCACTGACCACCAATGTAAGGAGCATTCTTCCCACTGATCACCAATGTAAGGGGCATTCTTCCCACTGACCACCAATGTAAGGGGCATTCTTCCCACTGACCACCAATGTAAGGAGAATTCTTCCCACTGATCACCAATATAAGGGGCATTCTTCCCACTGACCACCAACGTAAGAACATTCTTCCCATTGACCGCTAATTTACTGGACATTCTTCCCACTGATCACCAATGTAAGGGACATTCTTCCCACTGATCACCAATGTAAGGAGGATTTTTCCCAATGACCGCCAATGTAAGGGACATTCATCCCACTGACCACGATTGTAAGTCGCCTTTTATTTTTAAGCAGAAGTTCCCTGAGACCTGAAAATTATTTCAGGGGTTCCTCTGGGGGTAAAACAAGGTTGAGAATGGCTGAGCTATACCATGACCTAGATAAATGAGAACAGGGAGTTATTGTGCATATTCAGGTTCTTCCCATTGACCACCAGTGTCAGGGGCATTCTTCCCACTGACCATCAATGTAAGGAGCATTCTTCCCACTGACCACCAATGTAAGGGGCATTCTTCCCACTGACCATCAATGTAAGGAGAATTCTTCGCACTGACTACCAATGAAAGGGGCATTCTTTCCACTGATCACCAATGTAAGGAGTATTTTTACCAATGACCAGCAGTATAAGGAGCATTCTTCACACTGACCTCCAATGGAAAGGTATGACCTGGATAAATGATAACAGGGAGTTAAGGGGAGGAGCCTGTATAACTGTGCAAGACTAAAGGGGAGGAGCTGGTACACCTATGCAAGACTGGAGGGGAGGAGCCAGTACACCTGTGCAAGACTGAAGGGGAGGAGCCGGTACACCTGTGCAAGACTGAAGGGGAGGAGCCGGAACACCTGTGCAAGACTGAAGGGGAGGAGCCGGTACAACTGTGCAAGACTGAAGGGGAGGAGCCGGTACACCTGTGCAAGACTGAAGGGGAGGAGGCGGTACAACTGTGCAAGACTGAAGGGGAGGAGCCGGTACACCTGTGCAAGACTGGAGGGGAGGAGCCGGTACACCTGTGCAAGACTGGAAGGGAGGAGGCGGTACACCTGTGCAAGACTGGAGGGGAGGAGCCGCTCCACCTGTGCAAGACTGGAGGGGAGGAGCCGGTACACCTGTGCAAGACTGGAGGGGAGGAGCCGGTACACCTGTGCAAGACTGGAGAGAAGGAGCCGCTACAACTATGCAAGACTGAGGGGGAGCTTTACATTTCCTAATTTAAAGTAAAAATAAAAAGCATTGGCTGGTGTTCCACTTTAACTTTCCTGCATCTACCAAGGAATGAAATATAATCATTTTGTTGAGCCTTTAAAGAAAATATTGCAGCTTCAGAGAATGGGAGTCTCAGTCTTCAGGGCAAAGCAGGAATACAGCAGGGACGACTGTTAAATAAGATTTTATAGATAGCCAGGGCCCATTAGAACTCATTGACAAGGTCTGTTTCCTTTTGACTGAGATGTCTCTTTAATGAAAGATGGACTATGGTTTTCTTCACCCGCACATAACAGCCAACTCCAAGCATTCATCAATCACACCGGCTGGAGAGAGCGATCCCAGAATGCCACGGGGGACTCTAAAATTTGGAATCTAATTAAATGTACGGAGTCAACGCAGTGTCAGACTGCAGATTTTTGTTCTTGCTCTGCCAAGAGTTCCCGGGCCTCCTTCCATCCAAGATCGTGCAGAAGTCTCGGAATGGGAGCCTATCTGTGTGAGCGCTATCTTCCCGTTATCATTGACATTTCCAAACTGATATGGCTTCGTAAACAATCAATAAACACTGACTGGACCAACCGCAAAAAGCAAAGCGGTGTCGACAAAATGTGAAGCCTGAGTTGCATGGGGGTCATGCAGGCAAAAAAAAGTGACCCTTTTTGCTCCGTATTCATCCTGCCTTCAAATGTGCCGGCATCCATTGTTAGTAAAGATATATAAATCAATAATATATATGGGGGATATAAATAAAAATTGCAGCAATTTTCCCAGGGAAAGCAAATGTCATTAGGCTATTCCCGGAGCTGGACGAAGGTTACTCATTGGTTTGAAACATAAAATTCAGCATTTGACTGCTAGATGGCGCTAAGTGTTACAGGAAATTCCTGTGATACTTAAATGTCACAGAATTGCAGCCCATTCGATAACACTGCCACCATCTATTGTTAATATATATATATATATATATATATATATACATACAGTATATATATATATACAGTATATATATATATTTTTTATATATATATATATTTTTTTTTTTTTTTTTTAATTATTATTAATATATATTTATATTTATTTATACAGATACTGTAAATATAGTATATACAGTCATGGCCGAAATTGTTGGCACCCTTGATATTTTTCCTGAAAATCAAGTATTTCACACAAAAAAGGTATTGCATTAACACATGTTTTGCTATACACATGTTTATTCCCTTTGTATGTATTGGAACAAATATAAAACAGAGGCAGAAAAGCAAATATGACATAATGTCACACAAAACCCCAAAAATGGGCTGGACAAAAGTATTGGCACCCTTAACTTAATATTTGGTTGCACACCCTTTGGAAAACATAACTGAAATCAGTCGCTTCCTATAACCATCAATAAGCTTCTGACACCTCTCACCCGGAATTTTGGACCACTCTTCCTTTGCAAACAGCTCCAGGTCTCTCTTATTGGAAGGACACCTTTTCCCAACAGCAATTTTAAGATCTCTCCACAGGTGTTCAATGGGATTTAGATCTGGGCTCATTGCTGGCCACTTCAGAACTCTCCAGCGCTTCTTTGCCATCCATTTCTGAGTGCTTTTTGACGTATGTTTGGGGTCATTGTCCTGCTGGAAGACCCAGGATCTTGGACGCAAACCCAGCTTTCTGACACTGGGCCCTACAGTGCGACCCAAAATCCTTTGGTAATCCTCAGATTTCATGATGCCTTGCACACAGTCAAGGCACCCAGTGCCAGAGGCAGCAAAACAACCCCAAAACATCATTGAACCTCCACCATATTTTACCGTAGGTACTGTGTTTTGTTCTTTGTAGGCCTCATTCCGTTTTCGGTAAACAGTAGAATGATGTGCTTTACCGAAAAGCTCTATCTTGGTCTCATCTGTCCACAAGACGTTTTCCCAGAAGGCTTTTGGCTTACTCAAGTACATTTTGGCAAACTGTAGTCTTGCTTTTTTATGTCTCTGTGTCAGCAGTGGGGTCCTCCTGGGTCTCCTGCCATAGCGTTTCATTTCATTTAAATGTCGACGGATAGTTCGCGCTGACACTGATGCTCCCTGAGCCTGCAGGACAGCTTGAATGTCTTTGGAACATGTTTGGGGCTGCTTATCCACCATCCGGACTATTCTGCGTTGCAATCTTTCATCAATTTTCCTCATCCGTCCACGACCAGGGAGATTAGCTACAGTGCCATGGGTTGCAAACTTCTTGATAATGTTGCGCACTGTGGACAAAGGCAAATCTAGTTCTCTGGAGATGGACTTGTAACCTTGAGATTGTTGATATTTTGCCACAATTTTGGTTCTCAGGTCCTCAGACAGTTCTCGTCTCCTCTTTCTGTTGTCCATGCTTAGTGTGGCACAGACAGACACACAATGCAAAGGTTAAGTGAACGTCTCTCCTTTTTATCTGCTTTCAGGTGTGATTTCTATATTGCCCACACCTGTTACTTGCCCCAGGTGAGTTTACAGGAGCATCACATGCTTGTAACATTCTTATTTATCCGCAGTTGTGAAAGGGTGCCAATACTTTTGTCCAGCCCATTTTTGGAGGTTTGTGTGACATTATGTCGAATTTGCTTTCTTTCCTCCCTTTTTTTGTTTTGTCCCAATACACACAAAGGGAATAAACATGTGTATAGCAAAACATGTGTTAATGCAATACGTTTCGTGAGAAATACATGATTTCCTGGAGAAATATCAAGGGTGCCAACAATTTCGGCCATGACTGTATATATATATATATATATATATATATATATATATATATATAGACACACACTATGTATATATATATATATACTGTATATATATATATATATATATATATATATATATATACAGTATATATATAATTTTTTTATTATTATTATATATTTATATTTTTTTATATAGATACTGTAAATATAGTATATTTATATAAAGTGCATAGCAACAGGCCCAGTGAAAATTCATGTACAGGCATTTTGTGTCAATGAGGCAAAAAGTTATGAGGCTACTTCCTGTGCTGGGCAAATGTTTTTTTCTATTGGCAAATATTAAAAAGTACTGTATCTGTCTACTAGATGGCGCTACGTGTCATAGGCTATTCCTGTGATACTTAGGCATCTCCGAATGGGAGCCCACCTGTGCGTCGCCTTCCCATTGACAACTCCAAAGCGGTCTGGTTTTATAAACAATCAATAAACACTGGCCGGGCCAACCAGGACGTACTGAAGGTTGGCAAAGAGGGACAGTCCCACCAAATGGGAGACAGTAGGGATCAACAGCCAACATATCTGACGACAGGAGAAGAAGGGTTGGGGTTCAAGGGGATCATTGCTCTAAAAAACAGGAGCTGTTTCATTGTGTGTCCATGTTGCTTATCGGTAAACCAAAGCATTCTGGGGCTTTGCCTTATCCCAAGTCCGGCAATGTTTGTAGACCCCAGAGAGCATGCTCGGCTTTGTAGTCGGCCAGCAGCTGATCAGGCCAGCTGACTGCATCTAGGCTTGGACATCCTTTCCTAGCCGTAGGTAACCCCCCATGCGAACAGAAGAGCTATTCGCATGCACCTGTAATTCAATGATTCTTGCCGCTGGAATCCGGTGTATGTGGCTAAATGGCTGTGGGAAAGAGGCCGAAAAGAAGGACATTTGAGGTACGAAGAAAGGACTGAGGTTTGGCAAAGAGGGACAGTCTCACCAAATGGGGCTCAGTTGGGTTCCATGGCCAAGACAACAGATGGCAGTAGCAGAAGGGTTTGGGTTCGGGGGACCATCCCTCTGAAAGCCAGGAGTTACCTCAATGTGCATTCACGTTACTTATTGGTGAACCAAAATGGTCTCTTGTGTGCTGGGGCTGTATCTTATCCTAAGCCTGGCAATGTTTGTAGACTCGGGGAGCAATGAAGGACTGAGGATTGGCAAAGAGGGACAGCCCCACCAAATCGGGAAGGTTGGGATCCATGGCGAACACATCAGATGGCCGGAGCAAAAGGGGTAAGGTTCAGAGGAGAAGGGTTTGGATTTAGGAGCAGAAGGTTTCGGGTTCAGGAGTAGAAGGTTATGGTTCAAGAGCAGAAGGGTTTGAATTCAGGAGTAGAAGGGTTTGGATTCAGGAACAGAAGGGTCTGGACCCAGGAACACAAGGATTCAGGTTCAGGATCAAAAGGGTTTGGAATCAGGACAAAAGGATTTGGGTTCAGGAGCATAAGGTTTTGTGTTCAGAAGCAGAAGGGTTTGGGTTCAGGAGCAGAAGGGTTTGGGTTCAGGAGCAGAAGGGTTTGGATTCAGGAGCAGAAGGGTTTGTCTTATCCCAAGCCCATCAACGTTTGTAGACCTCGGACAGCATGCTCAAGGAGCAATGAAGGACTGAGAGTTGGCAAAGGGGGAGAGCTCCACCAAATGGGGGAAGGTTGAGGTCCATAGCCAACATATCTGATGGCAGGAGGAAAAGGGTTAAACTTTAGGGGTAGAAGGGTTTGGGTTCAGGAGCAGAAGGGTTTGGCTTCAGGAACAGAAGGGCTAGGATTCAGGAACAGAAGGATTTGGGTTCAAGAGCAGAAGGGTTTGGTTTCACAAGCAAAAGGGTTTGGTTTCAGGAACAGAATGGTTCAGGTTCATGAGCAGAAGGGTTTGGGTTAAGAAGCAGAAGGGTTTCGGTTAAGAAGCAGAAGGGTATGGGTCCAGGAACAGAAGGGTTTGGATTTAGGAACAGAAGGGTCTGGATCCAGGAACAGAAAGATTTGGGTTCAGGAGCAATAGGGTTTGGAATCAGGAGCAGAAGTATTTGGGTTCAGGAGCAGAAGGACTTGGGTTCAGAAGCAGAAGGATTTGGGTTCAGAAGCAGAAGGATTTGGGTTCAGGAGCAGAAGGATTTGGGTTCAGGAGCAGAAGGGTTCATCTTATCCCAAGTAATATTTGTAGACCCCGGAGAGCATGCACGAGGAGCAATGAAGGATTGAGAGTTGGCAAAAGAGAACTCTGCCAAATGGGGGAAGGTTGAGATCCATGGCCAACACATCTGATGGCAGGAGCAGAAGGGTTTGGATTCAGGAACAGAAGGGTTTGGGTTCAAGGGTAGAAAGGTTCAGGTTCAGGAACAGAATGGTTCAGGTTCGGGAGCAAAAGGGTTCGGGTTCATGAGCAGAAGGGTTCAGGTTCAGAGACAGAAGGGTTTGGGTTCAGGGGCAGAAGGATTCAGGTTCAGGAGCAGAAGGGTTTGGGTTCAGAAGCAGAAATGTTTGGTTTCAGGAACAGAAGGATTTGGGTCCAGGAGCAAAAGGGTTTGAGTCCAGGAGCAGAAGGGTTTGGGTTCAGGGACAGAAGGGTTTGGGTTCAGGAGCAGAAGGGTTTGGGTTCAGGGACAGAAGGGTTTGGCTTCAGGGGCAGAAGGTTTTGGGTTCAGGGACAGAAGGGTTTGGGTTCAGGGACAGAAGGGTTTGGGTTCAGGGGCAGAAGGTTTCGGGTTCAGGAGCAGAAGGTTTTGGGTTCAGAAGCAGAAAGGTTTGGTTTTATGAACAGAAGTGTTTGGGTTCATGAGCAGAAGGGTTTGGGTTCAGAAACAGAGGGGTTTGGGCTCAGGAACAGAAGGGGTTGGGTTCAAGGGAACCATCCCTCTTTGAGTTACATCTTTGTGCATCCATGTTGGCTGTCGACAAACCAAAGTGGTTTGCATCTTATCCCAAGCACGGCAACATTTGTAAACCCCTGAAAGCATGCTCAGCACTGTAGTCCTCCAGCAGCTGATCAGGCCAGCTTTTCCCAGGCCCCGGCATGCATGCTGTGGCTTTTGTAATCAGCCTTGGAGGCCTTGTTTACGGGCTCAATATATCATTGTTTTTACCATCTGGTTCCCACAAGTCGAGAGCGGCGGGGGGACCGGTACAGCGTGACACTTGTTATCCACCCAAATTACCCCCGTAATCAGGGACAGGTGCATCTTATCAAGACGTGTCCAAATGGCCCATTCTGCCGCCATAATGACTGCATTTACGCGGGACAATTAATGCTCTCCGTATAATTATAATAATC
This sequence comes from Staurois parvus, assembly GCF_062004578.1. Classification (NCBI taxonomy): domain Eukaryota; kingdom Metazoa; phylum Chordata; class Amphibia; order Anura; family Ranidae; genus Staurois; species Staurois parvus. The sequence goes on from NW_028318287.1 coordinate 803,269, forward strand.
CAAATATTGAACAGAATGGAGATCTATTAAATAAAGTAAATAGGCAAAATGCTCTTCGGGGTTAAACTGAAACGCGCGCGGGAAGAAAAGCAGGGCAGAAGAAAAGGCATTTAGCTGTGCAGCAATTCAATGTGCATTCTATTAGACGAGGTGCCTGCCATGAATTACCCCGCGAGCTCTCCGGCTACAGGCTGATATTCATCTCGCACTCTTTACCACCACTTCTCCGAAACACGCCGACGTCCCCAAACAAACCGCGTGATTTATATTTGTATTTACAGGATGCCCTCTAGTGGTCCCTGCTAGTTAAAAGGGGACAAAGCAGCAAACCGATGGATTCCGGATCGATATATCTTGCCCTGGTTATAGTAGGAAGATGAGAAAAGGACAAAAACCGACACGGTCGGCCCGTAGCATGAAGACGGCCGCGTATTACAGTTTTATTAGTCCTGACAGAAGATCTGTTCCTTTTTGGGGCGCGCATTTTTAGTCCCTATAGATTTGAATGGGAGCGCCTGAACATTGCACATAATGCACATTTTGTGCACGGTTTCTTGGCTCTCCTTCCCCTAGTAACTAACTTTCCAAAAAATGCGCAAGCCGGAAAAATAGCATGTTTTTGGGGCGCGCGTTTTTAGTCCCTATAGATTTGAATGGGAGCGCCTGAACATTGCGCATAATGCACACTTTGTGCGCAGTTTCTTGGCTCTCCTTCCCCTAGTAACTAACTTTCAAAAAAATGCGCAAGCCGGAAAAAAAGCGTGTTTTTGGGGCGCGCATTTTTAGTCTCTATAGATTTGAATGGGAGCGCCTGAACATTGCGCATAACGCGCACTTTGTGCACAGTTTCTTGGCTCTCCTTCCCCTAGTAACCAACTTTCAAAAAAATGCGCAAGCCGAAAAAAAAGCGCGTTAAAAAAAAATGAAAAAAACGTTTGAAGGAGCTCAAGTGTGAAACTTACCGTAGGATCTATTCGCACCATCAGTTGCATTACAATGCAGCGACCGTTGTGCGCTGCGATACGGGGCATCGCCCTGTTACTTTTTTCTTTTTCTCTCTAAACAAACTTTATTCAAATGCCACACAGTGACATTTCCTAAAGTTCTACTGGCTGCCAAGAAGTGCGAGGTGGTGGATTGTCTAACACTGCGCTGCGTTGGAAAAAAGTATGTTCTGTCGTACTTTTTTTTTTAACCCCTTGCCCTCCAGAGGATTTACCCCCCCCCCCCCCCTTCCTGACCGGGCCATTTTTTGCGATATCGCGCTACGTTACTTTAACTGACAATTTTGCGGTCATGCAACACTGTACATAAATGAAATTTATGTCATTTTTTTCCCACAAACAAGCTTTCTTTCCGTGGTATTTGATCACCTCTACGGTTTTTAATTTATGTGCTATCAACAAAAAAAAGACTGCCAATTAAATATATATATATATATATATATATTTTTTTTTTTTTTTTTTTTTTTTTTTGCTATAAAACATATCCAATAAAAAAATTTTAAAAATCTAATTTCTTTATACATTTAGGCCAAAATATATTGTGTTCCATGTCTTTGCAAAACAAAAGTCCCAAAAAGTATAAATGAATTGGTTTATGTGAAAGTTCTAGCATTTACAAATGGCGGTAAATATACTGGAATTTTTATTTTTATTTATTTTTTATACTGGTAATGGCGGCGATCAGCGACCTATAGCGGGACTGAGGGCATTCTGACTCTGGGGGGGAACTGACTAACTGCCACTGACATCCCTAGTGACACCAATACAGTGATCAGTGCTAATAAAAAGCACTGACACTGTATGACACTGGGAAGGAAGGGGTTAACATCTGGGGCGATCAAAGGGTTAACTGTGCGCTGTGTGTTTTACTAGGGAGACATTCTCTGCAGAGAAATACAAAGCAGCATGTCCTTGCTGGCAGGAGAGAGATCTGTGTTGTTTACACACAGACCTCTCCCCTCTCAGCCCTGCCGACAATCACTGAGTTCCAGTCAGAAATTACTGGCTGGGACCCGGTGATTGACATCCCCATCAGCCAATAGTGGCGTGGGTAGAGCAGTGCGCACGCCCCCTACCCGGAAATGCAAATCACGTACATATACATGATTTTGCGCAGCCGTGCCGCCCTGTAGCAGTACTTCTACTATAGGGCAAGTAAAGGGTAATATTTTGCCGAACTTTATTTCACACACCGCCGCACCGCCAATGTGGATCTGGCGTATTTTGCCTTGTTTGGTGGTAGGACTGCACTGAAGTAGCTGCACTTGGTGTCAATGGGCCTGTAAAGTCCTTTTAAAATGACATGGCAATCTAGGGCCTCATTCACATAATACAGTGTATACCTGTGCAAGGGTCGTGTTTGCCTGCACAGGGATGCATCGGTGTTCCATGCATCCTCATACAGGCAGTCCCATTCATGTCAGCTGGGACACAGCTCCCAAATTGACAGCCGTGTGGATGCACGACCTTGAATGCACACTGCCTGCGCTCGAGTCTGCGCACCTGCACCAGGGCTAGCAAAATGAGGAGCAGCGGTGTTTTCAGCTTTGAGCATTTTTGCTTTAGCCAATGGAAAGCTAGTTTCCAGGAGAAGAGGCAAGAAATGGAGTGGTCAGGAAAGGCTGGTTGTACTGACGTCGATCCATCTATGGGCGGGCTGGTTGTACTGAAGTCGATCCATCTATGGGCAGGCTGGTTGTACTGAAGTCGATCCATCTATGGGCAGGTTGGTTGTACTGACGTCAATCCATCTATGGGCAGGTTGGTTGTACTGAAGTCGATCCATCTATGGCCAGGTTGGTTGTACTGAAGTCGATCCATCTATGGGCAGGCTGGTTGTACTGAAGTCGATCCATCTATGGGCAGGCTGGTTGTACTGAAGTCGATCCATCTATGGGCAGGCTGGTTGTACTGAAGTCGATCCATCTATGGGCGGGGTGGTCGATCTTTCCAGGTCTGGTTCCATCTATTCACCACCCGCCTGAGTCCTTGAGCGCAGGAGATTTCGCTTATGATCTGTACTTAAGTCGATTCATCTATGGGCAGGCTTGTTGTACTGAAGTCGATCCATCTATGGGCAGGCTGGTTGTACTGAAGTCGATCCATCTATGGGCAGGCTAGTTGTACTGAAGTGGATCCATCTACGGGTGGGTTGGTTGTACTGAAGTGGATCCATCTATGGGCAGGCTTGTTGTACTGAAGTCGATCCATCTATGGGCAGGCTGGTTGTACTGAAGTCGATCCATCTACGGACAGGCTGGTTGTACTGAAGTCGATCCATCTACGGACAGGCTGGTTGTACTGAAGTCGATCCATCTATGGGCAGGCTGGTTGTACTAAAGTCGATCCATCTACGGACAGGCTGGTTGTACTGAAGTCGATCCATCTATGGACAGGCTGGTTGTACTGAAGTGGATCCATCTATGGACAGGCTGGTTGTACTGAAGTCGATCCATCTATGGGCTTGTTGTACTGAAGTCGATCCATCTATGGGCGGGCTGGTTGTACTGAAGTCGATCCATCTATGGGCGGGCTTGTTGTACTGAAGTCGATCCATCTATGGGCAGGCTGGTTGTACTGAAGTCGATCCATCTACGGACAGGCTGGTTGTACTGAAGTCGATCCATCTATGGACAGGCTGGTTGTACTGAAGTCGATCCATCTATGGGCGGGCTTGTTGTACTGAAGTCGATCCATCTACGGGCGGGCTGGTTGTACTGAAGTCGATCCATCTACGGGCAGGCTGGTTGTACTGAAGTCGATCCATCTACGGACAGGCTGGTTGTACTGAAGTCGATCCATCTATGGACAGGCTGGTTGTACTGAAGTCGATCCATCTATGGACAGGCTGGTTGTACTGAAGTCAATCCATCTATGGGTGGGCTTGTTGTACTGAAGTCGATCCATCTATGGGTGGGCTTGTTGTACTGAAGTCGATCCATCTATGGGCGGGCTGGTTGTACTGAAGTCGATCCATCTATGGGCAGGCTGGTTGTACTGAAGTCGATCCATCTACGGACAGGCTGGTTGTACTGAAGTCGATCCATCTATGGACAGGCTGGTTGTACTGAAGTCAATCCATCTATGGACAGGCTGGTTGTACTGAAGTCGATCCATCTATGGGTGGGCTTGTTGTACTGAAGTCGATCCATCTATGGGCGGGCTGGTTGTACTGAAGTCGATCCATCTATGGGCGGGCTTGTTGTACTGAAGTCGATCCATCTATGGACAGGCTGGTTGTACTGAAGTCGATCCATCTATGGGCGGGCTTGTTGTACTGAAGTCGATCCATCTATGGGCGGGCTGGTTGTACTGAAGTCGATCCATCTATGGGCGGGCTTGTTGTACTGAAGTCGATCCATCTATGGGCAGGCTGGTTGTACTGAAGTCGATCCATCTACGGACAGGCTGGTTGTACTGAAGTCGATCCATCTATGGGCAGGCTGGTTGTACTGAAGTCGATCCATCTATGGGCGGGCTGGTTGTACTGAAGTCGATCCATCTATGGGCGGGCTTGTTGTACTGAAGTCGATCCATCTATGGGCAGGCTGGTTGTACTGAAGTGGATCCATCTACGGGTGGGTTGGTTGTACTGAAGTGGATCCATCTATGGGCAGGCTTGTTGTACTGAAGTGGATCCATCTATGGACAGGCTGGTTGTACTGAAGTCGATCCATCTATGGGCGGGCTTGTTGTACTGAAGTCGATCCATCTATGGGCGGGCTTGTTGTACTGAAGTCGATCCATCTATGGGCGGGCTGGTTGTACTGAAGTCGATCCATCTATGGGCGGGCTTGTTGTACTGAAGTCGATCCATCTATGGGCAGGCTGGTTGTACTGAAGTCAATCCATCTACGGACAGGCTGGTTGTACTGAAGTCGATCCATCTATGGACAGGCTGGTTGTACTGAAGTCAATCCATCTATGGACAGGCTGGTTGTACTGAAGTCGATCCATCTATGGACAGGCTGGTTGTACTGAAGTCGATCCATCTATGGACAGGCTGGTTGTACTGAAGTCGATCCATCTATGGACAGGCTGGTTGTACTGCAATTGATCCATAAATGGGTGGGTTGGTTGTACTGAAGTCGATCCATCTATGGATGAGATGGTTGTACCAAAGTCAATCCATCTATGGGCAGGCTGGTTGTACTGAAGTTGATCCATCTATGGGCGGATTGGTTGTACTGAAGTCGATCCATCTATGGGCAGGCTAGTTGTACCGAAGTGGATCCATCTATGGACGGGATGGTTGTACCGAAGTCGATCCATCTATGGGCGGGCTAGTTGCACTGAAGTCAATCCATCTATAGGCGGGATGGTTGTACTGAAATCGATCCATCTATGGGTGGGATGGTTGTACTAAAGTCGATCATCTATGGACAGGCTTTTTGTACTGAAGTCGATCTACCGATTGGATTGGGTTTTTTCAAGCGATGACTGCCAAAGGCTATAGCTGCCTGTATGGGTGTCACAGGGACAGGAAGTGAAGGTAAATCTCTGTAATGGTGTCACAGACACAAATCAGACACAGAAGTGTAACCTCTTTCCCTCCATCCAAAACTAAAAAATAAAGTTGTGCCCAGAAGTTTTAGGGCCCGTTACTGAGTGCGCATTACGCCGTTCATTACCACACATTGCATTAAAAATGAATGCGGTGCCAATGCACCTTAATGTGCTTATAAACCATATGGCCCTTTTTTTTTATGCAACACACCAGGGGCAGACTGACCATTTGGAAACTCGCGCACTGCCAGAGGGCCCGGGGTCAGTGGGGGCCCCATGAGATGCCCCTGGTACCTTTTTCATAGGCTTTTTTTGAGTGTGGGCAAGGACACAGGGGCCCCATGATTCCCTATTGCCCGGGGGCCCCATGAGTTGTCAGTCTGCCGCTGCAACACACCATAACGCATTCCCGTGTTTGGCCGCGCTCCACAGTGCAGTTTTGCTGCTTGGGGTGACGTTCAGAATGAATTGGCTCAAGCAGAGGCGAAAATTCCACCATATGTGCAGCGACAAAGAGGGCGGGACTTAACACACACACGTCGCACATATGTGACCATGGCGGCTGAGGCCTCTGGTGCAGCGACTGAGCTGTCACCAACAGTTCCTGGTTTCTAGGTATGACCGGGAGGCATCAGTACTGGCTCCTGATCATGTGACCACTGCAACAGCCAATCAAGGCAGTCAAGTGGTTGGCTAGTCCGTTGTGCCCCACGTCGCAGTTAAAGGGCCACGGTGGCCGCAGTGGGAAGGGGTTAACAAACCAACCCCGTCATACTCCCCACGTGCGATTTCTCCCTGTCTGTGCTCGGCTCAGCGAACTGAAGAACGTTTTTTGTGCACATGTGCGCAGAGCGCCTCCTGGCAGGCTTTGCACCCGAGAGAGGCCGCCCACTACGCAGTTCCGGTAACACAGCCGCTATAGAAACCCAACACCGCCGAGCGTCCGCGTCTCTGCCCTTTTTCTTGGAAAAATCCGGACTGCAGCTTGTGAAAAGTTAGTTCATTTATTTTCTCTGGACAGAGCAGAAAAAAATATTCGTGTTTGCCGAAGCCGGTGGAGGGAGAAGGCAGCCAAATCCAGCGCGTTCCAGAAACTTCTGAGACTCCGCGAGGTTAAAAGAACGTTTATTTTTCAGCGAAACGTTGACTTGTTAAAAGGTCCCCCTGGTCCACTGCCTGCAAAGACGCAGCTCTGCTTCTTGTAGTCCCTGTACAGCAGAGCTCAGATTAGGAGAGGGAGAAGCAGCACAAGGAGCCAATCAGTTGTGGTACAATGCAGGCAGCATGCTACTTCTCCTTTCACTGTCCAGTCACTGAATGGAGGGATCAGACCTGTAAGAGTTAGGGCTCATTTACCCTTGTTGCATTGAGATGCAGTTTTACCACCCCACCCCTTTCCTTAATCTGCAAAGGCAGCCAGATGTTGTTGTATTCATGCCGTAGCAAAAATGATCCCCCCATTGTACAGCAGAACTCAGATTGGGAGAGGGAGAAGCAGCACAAGGAGTCATTCAGTTTTGGCACAATGCAGGCAGCATGCTACTTCTCTTTTCATTGTCCAGTCATTGAATGGAGGGATGAGACCAGTAAGTGTTAGGGCTCATTTTTACCACCCCACCCCCTTCTTTAATCTGCATAGGCAGCCAGATGTGGTTGTATCCATGCCATGGCAAAAATGATCCCCCACATCGCTTTTGCTGGGCAGCCAGTACCACTGCCAAGTGCAACTTATTCCAGTGGATGCCACTTTCCTCACTGGAACTCTGCAGTGACAGCAACTGATTGATAAAACCCCTCCCATACAGATTCTCCCCGCACATGGATGCAGACAAACAAACAGCTATTAAGAAGAAGAGCAAACGGTAGGAATCTGCAACAAAGTTAACCTCTTGGCGCCGGCCGCACGCAAATGTGAGGCCTCCCGGGGTCGGGGCCTTGACGCCGAGCGGCCGCACATTTGCGCGCAATTAAGAAAAACATATGTGCTGAGATCACGCGCCCCGCACGCTCCCAGCACACATGTCCGGTACTCACGGAAAGGTCCCGATCTCCTCTTTCGATCGGGACCTTTCCTGATCATGTGACTGCCGTGACGGTGAGTCACGGCAGTCACATGACCCTAAACCCCGCCCCGCCTCCTGGCTCCTGAAACCCTTAAAGGGCCGGGATGCCCCGGCGCCAAGGGGTTAAACTCCCTGCAATGTACATAGATTACCCAGAGGGGAAGGTTTTTTTCCCCAACAAAAGTGGAGCTACTCTTTAAATTCAATTCTTTAAATTGCTCTCTTTGTGGAAGCAGTGGTCTCTCTGTAGAGGTACGACACACCCCCTCTTTTAAGGGCAGCTGGGGACAGTAGAAGAAGGGGAGGATCAGAGAAGACAAGATCAAACATCCTTTTTACACAATGGAGACAGGGGCGGACTGACAACTCATGGGGCCCCCGGGCAATAGGGGATTATGGGGCCCCTGTGTCCTTGCCCAAACTCAAAAAAGCCTATAAAACAGGTACCAGGGGCATTTCATGGGGCCCCCTACTGACCCCGGGCCCTCGGGCAGTGCCAGAGTTTCCAAATGGTCAGTCCACCCCTGAATGCGGAGGACTAACCCCTTGGGTTCCACAGTGAGTATAACAAGCATGCTTTACTGCATCTACAGACTGATTGTACTGTTGTGGGTTTAGTAACACTTTACAATACAGAGCTACATGAATTTGTGTCTATTATATCTGCCTAGAATTCGGCTTGGAAGAGATTCTCACCTCATTTTATGTTGTTCTAAAAAACGGTGCCGTGGCCTCAGATGTGACAGACCGGCTTTAAGTAAATCACTTTGTATGTAATTATGGCAAGAAACCACTATGTGGTAATTATACGGTAATCCCGCGCACATTATCAAATCTCACTTTATGGGGCTCGATTAGATGAAACGAGCTGTCACTGGCTGATGTCCTGTGTGTGTGTGTGTGTGTATGTGTGTGTATGTGTGTGTGTATGTGTGTGTGTATGTGTGTGTATGTGTGTGTGTATGTGTGTGTATGTGTGTGTATGTGTCTGTGTGTGTGTGTGTCTGTGTGTGTGTGTGTGTATGTGTGTGTATGTGTCTGTGTGTGTGTGTCTGTGTGTGTGTATGTGTATGTGTCTGTGTGTGTTTGTGTGTGTGTCTGTGTATGTGTGTGTGTGTGTGTGTGTCTGTGTGTGTGTGTGTCTGTGTGTCTGTCTGTGTGTGTGTCTGTGTGTGTTTGTGTGTGTATGTGTATCTGCGTGTGTGTATGTGTGTGTGTGTGTGTCTGTGTCTGTGTGTCTGTGTGTGTCTGTGTGTGTGTGTGTGTCTGTGTGTGTCTGTGTGTGTGTATGTGTATGTGTATGTGTCTGTGTGTGTGTGTGTGTGTGTGTGTCTGTGTGTGTCTGTGTGTGTGTGTCTGTCTGTGTGTGTGTCTGTGTGTGTTTGTGTGTGTATGTGTATCTGCGTGTGTGTATGTGTGTGTGTGTGTGTGTGTGTGTGTGTGTGTGTGTGTGTGTCTGTCTGTGTGTGTGGTTCTGTGTGTGTTTGTGTGTGTGTGTATCTGCGTGTGTGTTTGTGTGTGTGTCTGAATGTGTGTGTGCCTGTGTGTGTGTCTGCATGTGTGTCTGTGTCTGTGTCTGCATGTGTGTCTGCGTGTGTGTCTGTGTCTGCATGTGTGTCTTTGTGTGTGTCTGCATGTGTGTCTGCGTGTGTGTCTGTATGTGTGTACGTGTGTGCATGTGCCTGTGTGCGTGTGTGTCTGTCTGTGTGTGTGTCTGTGTGTGTCTTGCGTGTGTGTGTGTCTGTGTGTGTCTTGCGTGTGTGTCTCTGTCTTGCGTGTCTGTGTGTGTGTCTCTGTCTTGCGTGTCTGTGTGTGTGTCTCTGTGTGTGTGTCTCTGTGTGTGTATCTGCGTGTGTGTTTGTGTGTGTGTCTGAATGTGTGTGTGCCTGTGTGTGTGTCTGCATGTGTGTCTGTGTCTGCGTGTGTGTCTGTGTCTGCATGTGTGTCTGCGTGTGTGTCTGCATGTGTGTCTGTGTGTGCGTGTCTGTGTGTGTGTACGTGTGTGCATGTGCCTGTGTCTGTGTGTGTCTTGCGTGTGTGTCTGTCTGTGTGTGTTATGTTATGCCGAATGGAGTTCTTACCTTGTGTTATGGCTAAGAAACAATACAAGAATAAGTTACTTTAAAGTGTTACTAAACCCACAACAGTACAATCAGTTTGTAGATGCAGTAAAGCATGTTTGTTATACTCACTGTGGGACCTAAGGGGTTAATCCTCTGCATTGTGTAAAAAGGCTGTTTGATCCTGGCTTCTCTGATCTCCCTTTCATCTACTGTCCCCAATCCATCTGCTGATAGAACGGAGCCTTGGGGACAAGCTGCACGTGCTCAGTTTAGTGTGTATTGCTAGAGATTTTTTTTTTCTTGGGAAGGTGCATGTGATCAGTGCAGGGCCAATCAGCACTGTCCAGACAGAGGGTCAGGGGTTCTGTAGTCCCATAGGACAGTCAGAGGAGAATGAAAACTCCTCCTACAAGCTCTTTAATCATTGCTCTGCTAGACACTGATGGAAGTCACAAGACTGCTATATACTGCTGATGAGAAAAGGGATTTAGCAGTTTATATTTACTAAAATAATTGCATTTCCATGTCTCCTGTGTACTGTGGAAGACCAGATATAGTGAATGCAGGGTCCGGGGAGAGCGGATATAGTGAATGCAGGGTCCGGGGAGAGCGGATATAGTGAATGCAGGGTCCGGGGAGAGCGGATATAGTGAATGCAGGGTCCGGGGAGAACAGATATAGTGAATGCAGGGTCTGGGGAGACCAGATATAGTGAATGCAGGGTCCGGGGAGACTGGATATAGTGAATGCAGGGTCCGGGGAGACCGGATATAGTGAATGCAGGGTCCTGGATGACCAGATATAGTGAATGCAGGGTCCGGGAAGAGCGGATATAGTGAATGCAGGGTCCGGGGAGAGCGGATATAGTGAATGCAGGGTCCGGGGAGAACGGATATAGTGAATGCAGGGTCCAGGGAGACCGGATATAGTGAATGCAGGGTCCGGGGAGACCAGATATACTGAATGCAGGGTCCTGGAAGACCGGATATAGTGAATGCAGGGTCCAGGGAGACCGGATATAGTGAATGCAGGGTCCTGGAAGACCAGATATAGTGAATGCAGGGTCCGGGAAGAGCGGATATAGTGAATGCAGGGTCCGGGGAGACCGGATATAGTGAATGCAGGGTCCGGGGAGACCGGATATAGTGAATGCAGGGTCCTGGAAGACCAGATATAGTGAATGCAGGGTCCGGGGAGAGCGGATATAGTGAATGCAGGGTCCGAGGAGACCGGATATAGTGAATGCACTGTCCGGGGAGAGCGGATATAGTGAATGCAGGGTCCGGGGAAACCGGATATAGTGAATGCAGGGTCCTGGAAGACCAGATATAGTGAATGCGGGGTCCGGGGAGAGCGGATATAGTGAATGCAGGGTCCGGGAAGAGCGGATATAGTGAATGCAGGGTCCGGGGAGAGCGGATATAGTGAATGCAGGGTCCGGGGAGAGCGGATATAGTGAATGCAGGGTCCGGGGAGACCGGATATAGTGAATGCAGGGTCCGGGGAGACCGGATATAGTGAATGCAGGGTCCGGGGAGACCAGATATAGAGAATGCAGGGTCCGGGGGGACCAGATATAGTGAATGCGGGGTCCGAGGAGACCGGATATAATGAATGCAGGGTCCGGGGAGATCGGATATAGTGAATGCAGGGTCCTGGAAGACCAGATATAGTGAATGCAGGGTCCGGGAAGAGCGGATATAGTGAATGCAGGGTCCGGGGAGACCGGATATAGTGAATGCAGGGTCCGGGGAGACCGGATATAGTGAATGCAGGGTCCAGGGAGACCGGATATAGTGAATGCAGGGTCCTGGAAGACCAGATATAGTGAATGCAGGGTCCGGGAAGAGCGGATATAGTGAATGCAGGGTCCGGGGAGACCGGATATAGTGAATGCAGGGTCCGGGGAGACCGGATATAGTGAATGCAGGGTCCTGGAAGACCAGATATAGTGAATGCAGGGTCCGGGGAGAGCGGATATAGTGAATGCAGGGTCCGAGGAGACCGGATATAGTGAATGCACTGTCCGGGGAGAGCGGATATAGTGAATGCAGGGTCCGGGGAAACCGGATATAGTGAATGCAGGGTCCTGGAAGACCAGATATAGTGAATGCGGGGTCCGGGGAGAGCGGATATAGTGAATGCAGGGTCCGGGAAGAGCGGATATAGTGAATGCAGGGTCCGGGGAGAGCGGATATAGTGAATGCAGGGTCCGGGGAGAGCGGATATAGTGAATGCAGGGTCCGGGGAGACCGGATATAGTGAATGCAGGGTCCGGGGAGACCGGATATAGTGAATGCAGGGTCCGGGGAGACCAGATATAGAGAATGCAGGGTCCGGGGGGACCAGATATAGTGAATGCGGGGTCCGAGGAGACCGGATATAATGAATGCAGGGTCCGGGGAGATCGGATATAGTGAATGCGGGGTCCGAGGAGACCGGATATAATGAATGCAGGGTCCGGGGAGACCGGATATAGTGAATGCAGGGTCCTGGGAGACCGGATATAGTGAATGCAGGGTCCGGGGAGACCAGATATAGTGAATGCAGGGTCCGGGGAGACCGGATATAGTGAATGCAGGGTCCGGGGAGACCGGATATAGTGAATGCAGGGTGCGGGGAGACCAGATATAGTGAATGCAGGGTCCGGGGAGAGAGGATATAGAGAATGCAGGGTCCGGGGAGACCGGATATAGTGAATGCAGGGTCCGGGGAGACCGGATATAGTGAATGCAGGGTCCGGGGAGACCAGATATAGTGAATGCAGGGTCCGGGGAGATCAGATATAGTGAATGCAGGGTCCGGGGAGACCAGATATAGTGAATGCAGGGTCTGGGGAGAGCGGATATAGTGAATGCAGGGTCCGGGGAGACCAGATATAGTGAATGCAGGGTCCGGGGAGAGAGGATATAGAGAATGCAGGGTCCGGGGTTTAGGAACACTTTAATCATTGAAGTATAACTATAAAGCAAAACTGTGAAGAGGGATTAGGACCCTGTCAGTATTTTTTTCTCCCCACTGGCTGTGCCCCCAGTTAGGGAGATTCACCCTCTCTATTTGCATTGTTTACTATTATCAAACGTTAAAGCGAAAGAAAATCCCAGATCTTAGTCTGTCTACAAAACAGTAAAAGAGAGGATGTCTTCCTTCCTATGCAGACTACTTCTGGGAATCCCTGTGGTTGGCTATGGAACAGGAAGTGAAGAGAAATCTCCCCCATGGGACACAGATGACAAAAAAAAAAAAAAAAACCCTCCCTAAAGCCCCATTCACATCTTGCAATTTGGGATCATGGGTAGAATCGCCACAATTCCAAATCACAGGAAAACGCATGGCGTCACCCTTCTATGTTTCTATGTCTCCTCAGCAGTGGGTCATGGATACATCTCTGCGGACTAACAACTTATGGGGCCCCCGGGCAATAGGGGATCATGGGGCCCCTGTGTCCTTGCCCACACTCAAAAAAGCCTATGAAAAAGGTACCAGGGGCATTTCATGGGGCCCCCTACTGAGACAGGGCACTCGGGCAGTGCCCCAGTGCTCGAATGATCAGTCCGCCCCTGCATCTCTGGGATTACCCCATCAATCCAGGAGGATATTGCCACCCACAGGAGAACACAGCTATTAGTTAAAGTAGCAGTTGTTTTTCTTTTTAGTGTTTTTTGTATTGTTCACTTTTATTTACCTGCAAAATCATGCGTGTGCATGCATGTGTGCCTGTGAGAGAACCCTACCACATTTAGTGGTCCATTTCTCGGGTATATATATATATATATATATATTATGGGTACCTAATTAAATCAGCATTTCTGCAAGTTTTTTTTTTCTTACAAATTAATAAAACTTGAATATGGTGATGACAATTTTATAATACCAAACAGGGGCGGACTGACCATTGGAGCACTCGGGCACTGCCCGAGGGCCCGGGGTCATTAGGGGGCCCCATAAAATGCCCCTGGTACCTTTTATAGACTTTTTTGGGTGTGTTTTGAGTGTGGGCAAGGACACGGGGGCCCCATGATCCCCAATTGCCCGGGGGCCCCATGAGTTGTCAGTCCGCCCCTGATACCGAATACAACGCAGAAAACACTTAGGCCTCATTCACACGGCTCTATCGCATCTGTAATATCTTCACTGATCATCAGGCAAGGAAGAAAAGTTCCTGCGTAAATGATCGGGAAATAGATCTGTTTTTTAATGCATAAAAAATGCGCTACTCCTTTTTTTTCAATGGCACACATTAATATGCATGTTCTCAGATGTCCATTTTTCAGATTTTGCGTGTTTGTGTGCATATTTATGTACCATTGAAAACAATGCTGCGATGTTGGGTGCGACATGCGATTTACAAATTGCACCTGAAGTCGCATCTAATGTATTTCAATGGCACGGTGTTAATAGGTGCAATTTCAAGTAGCGCCATTTGAAAAATAGTTCCTGCACTACTTTTTCACCTCTTCATTGCAATTTAATTTGCATAGACTATAAACCAACCGGTAACATCAAGCTCGACTTTGAAATTGTGCGACTTACAGTAAAGTCGCACGATTTAAATGTCGGGTGAACCGCCGATTTCAGGTGTGATTTGCAAGACATCTGACACAGATGTCTATGAAAATCACTCAAAAGTAATGCATGTACTACTTTTGAAATCGGTGCAGCTGCAACAAAGTCGGAGCCCCACCATTATGACCACTCCAATTGTGGACAATAGGGTGCGACTTGGAATGCGATTTTCAAGTCGCAGGGCATGGAAACTGCATGCCAAATCGCATCGATGTGACCGGGGTGTTAGGTAAATGGCACTGAAATCGCACCTGTATCTATATCAGTGCTACTTTGAAGTTGCACCTTAAATGGGAACACAGCGCACCACTTTGAAATCACATTCGGTGAAACAATGGTTGTCAATGTGATTTTTATTGTCATGTGAATGAGGCCTTATATATAAATACAGAGCATGTTTTTCTGATGGTAATATTTTATCATAAATATGTTTTTATTTTTTTTCTAAAATAAAATCTAACATCCTACACACTATAACATATAGAAAATTATTATTATTTTTTTTTATTTAAATAACACTGGCTGTGGGATTTATAGGTCTTTGTTGAGCAATGCTTTTCAAACCATGCTTAGCTATTGCACAGAAATTCAAATATATATACATATGTATGTATGTATATATATATATATATATATATATATATATACATATATGTATATATATATATATATATCCATTTATTTATTTTTCCCAAATAAAAAATATATAATTACAGTATGTATTATAAGAATTGTATACAAGCACATATTTTGTTAATCAGGTGCAACCCTCTACTGGATATTGGTATACATATATATATATATATATATATATATATATATATATATATATATTTATATATATTTATTTATTTATTTATTTATTTTAAATTAGAAAATAGCATGCATTTATGTTTTTTGCCGTTATTTTTCATCATCTTTATCATAATATGCAAAAATAAAATATAAAAAACTTGGACCCCATTTATTTATTGGGTAGAATGACAAATAGGTTCATTTAGGGTAATATAAAATTGCATTTATTTTTTTAAAGCTGGGCCCATCTGAGAACAACAATAGAAGGGGCTCATAAAATGTCAAATATGGGCAATCATTTCTTCCATCAGTCACCTCTGGCAGGGGCATATCCAGGGACAAATATAGAAGGAGCTAAAAAATACCCAATATGAGGAAAAGATGTGTCTACTGATTGGTCGGCGGTGTCAGGTGTAATTTAGACACAGACACAATCGATCTTTAAATTGGAGGACGCTGGCAAAGTCATCAAACTTCATTTGGCGTATCGCAAATTTTTCAATACGCCACAATTTACGCACATCGCACCAATTTATCTGAATAATAGAAAATTAGTCAGTTCTGCCTGGACAAATCCACAGCTTATCATAGAGGTCGAATTACTAAAGGCAGGAAGGCTCATCGTTTTCAGGAGGAGTTGCACTTTGCAAGGGAATTTTCCCTTGTTCAATAAATGAGGTGCAAAAATCCTGTTGTTTTTTTTTCCTTTGGACTTGATTTTGTGTATTCACACACATTCACTAAACCCTGGGGCAATTTCCCTTGAACAGCCTATTTGCCTTTAATAAATCAACTCTACAAATTTAAATCCCCCCCTAAAAAAGTAAAAAAAATAAAAATAAATAAAATGTGCTTTATTCAGGAATAAATGTGCTTATTTCTAGCCAGTTTAGTAAATCAGGCCCTCAGTGTGGCTCTGTAAGGCTGACTGTAAACTGTGCAATGGGGGGAGATTTAGTCAAACTGGAGCACTCAGAATCTGGTGCAGCTGTGAATGGGAGCCAATCAGCTTCTAACGTCAGCTTGTTCAGTTAAATTTTGACAATAAAACCTGCAAGCTGATTGGTTACTGTGCAGAGCTGCACCGGTTGTAGTAAATTTTCCCCCCAATGTGATTGTATAATCTCCTTTAAATCCACCAATAACTATGTCTCCTTGATTGTAAGCTCCCAGGATCAGGGCCCTCCTATCCCTCTTGCATTGAACTGTATTGTTGCTGTATTGTAAAGCGCTGAGCAAACTGTTGGCGCCATATAAATCCTGTATAATAATAATAATAATGTGGCCTCATTCACACCAAACCTGCAGAAAAAATTATGGAAACTGACATGCAGATTTCACTTGCAGAGACATCAGTTTACATCCGTTTTCATGCGTATTCCAATGAGTTTTATACACCTTGCAGATTCCTGCGCAGAAAAAATCTGCACATGATAGTGTGAACAGGACACATAGAGAACAATTGATTTTGTTGTGTCCTTGCAGAAAACGTGCAGAAAAAATGACGTCTCTGCACCTTGGTGTGAACAAGCCCTGTAGTGCAAGGACCTGCTTGATTTCATACTAATCGCATCGATTATTTACATTGGTATAGATTATCTATAGATACAAATACATGAGCATATTACATCGTTTTGGTAAAGCTAAAGGAGATTGCACAGTGATTGTATGTTGTATGGCCAGATTATGGGGTGTTCGCTCAAAGATAGCATAGTCAGCCAAATACAATTTTGAA